>NW_005871059.1:8257620-8286381 GCF_000147115.1 Myotis lucifugus | reverse complement strand
GGGGGGTCCCTCAGCTCAGCCTGCGCCCTCTCACAGTCTGGGACCCCTTGGTAGATGTCCACCTGCTGGTTTAGATGGACATCCCTCTTGCAGTCCAAGACCCCTCGCCCCTTACCACCCACCTGCTGCAGAAGCAGGAGAGGCTCCCGCCACTACTGCTGTGCTCACCAGCTGGGTTCTCTGCTCCTTAGCATTGCCCTCCCCCCCACCTACTGGGGGGGGGGCGATTGGGGGCCGGGCCAGCCAGGGGAGGGGCTGCGGGAGGTTGAGGTGCCGTGGTCACGCCCTGTCTCACCTCTGCAGAAGGGGTTGTGCTGGGACCGCCATGGCTGGCCTGGCAGCACAGGATCGCTGGCCCCGCCCCCTGCCCACTGGTCATTCAGGAAGGTTGTTCTGCTGTCTGGTCTAATTAGCATGTTAGCTCTTTATTATATAGGATAACGTATACATACATTATATTCACATAATGAAGATAAAATCACTTTATCTTTACAAAGGACTTTATTATTTAGAGATGTTTAAACTCTTTATGAGCATAAATGATTCTTGGAGATAGTTTTATTTGAGATATATTTATTTATGGAAAAATTGTAAAATTTAGCTTAGTACAGCTGCAAAGAAGGAATTGAAAAGGAATTATTTTTCCCCATTGTAACTCATGCTAAGGGTTCATTGCTGTCTACTATTATTTGGATTGTGATTAAATAGGTTATGAGATGAGTTGTTGACTACACATCAATCTTTTTTACCACAACCCCTGTAAATAAATAGTGATTCCTTTTAGTAGTATAATTTTGCAAGAACAACAGATAGAAAAGAAAGATTTTCAGCTTCTCATCAACTGCCCATTTTTAATGATTACATTTTTTCCAAAGAAATTTGACTCTAAATTTTGCAGTTAATATTAAGTAAATACCTTTAAACACCTTTGTGGTATCTATAAAAATGAGTGAACATACATAGGTTACATTCTGAAAACAATTCCTTGATGAAAAAGATATTATCATTATCCAGGAGGGAGAATTGTCTCGCTTGCTTAACGATATCCTGGTTTGTAAATCTGTTGGCCTAGGAAAACCGATAGCAATAGTGACTTTTTATGCAGATATGCTGAGCATGGAACTAGTTAGAAATAAAAAAAAAATTTTTTTTTTGCATCTACTTTTTATATTTCATGTAATTATATAATTGGGTGTTTTAATAATGCAATATTTTATTTATCAATATAATTTCTCTCTAATAATACTCATCACTTGTATTTATACTATCCCCCCCCCAAATTATCAAACTTAACATCTATTCCTATATTGAATCTCCATAAGGTAGTGTTTATTGAGTATTTATAAAACAATGTCCATTTGTTAGGCTTTAAGGAACAACTGACAACTTAAATATTGAGAAGTAAATGTTACAATTTCCCATGAAGAGGTTGTCATATATTGATATGTATACTTGTTATGATACAATGACACTGATAAAATGTTAAATAAAATTTGTCAAATGTCTTACTGTAAATCATAACTCTTTGGGTTTTCTTTCCCATCCCCACCTCTAAGCTCTGTACTATACTGCAGTGGGAAAGCAGTTAGCCATAAAACTTCTTTCCCACAACAATGTCCCCTTATCTCCCTTTGTCGTCCAGAGATACTGTATCAGGGCCAGGAGTGGCCAGGGAGCCTTTGACTGCCAACATTGTGTGTAATTTGAGCAGCACAGGAACTCCATCCAAGGGTCTCCTCTGTCGCCTGTTACAGTGGCTGAGATTTCCTCACTCATTTTGAGTTTTTAGTTTTTAGAAGTTCCTTACTAACATGTAAGTACCTAAAGGAGAAATAAGGTCTGGCAAGAAGGGGGCATTAGTTAAGAATAATGGGCAGAAAACTTTCAAGATAGTATTCTACCTCAGTCCTGCCTGAGGCTGACCTCAACTTCTGTCTCCTCAAATGTTCTTTTTCCATGGTATACTTGTCCAAGCTTTCAATCTTTAAGACCTCTCCTTCCTATCTCTGCTTCCTTTCATAGCCACGCTTCCTCCTTTTGCATTCACCCCTCAATCAAACATTGGCATCTAGAGTCCTTCATTCCCACGCTCCTGAAGCTAAGTTCTGTAGAACTGCTACCAAAATTCCAGTGCAGAGTTAAAGGTCTTCTCAGTCTTTATCATTCTTGACCTTTCTTGTGCACTTGGTATTGCCACACCCTCCATGAAACTTTCTTCACTTTAATTCTGAAAAACCACCTTCTGCAGAAGCTCTTTTTACCTTCTCAAACCTGATCCTTAAATAAGGGAATATCTATGGTTATATCCTTCTCAAATCTTCACTCTAGCTCCTGTGATCCTAGACCCGGCTATCGCTTCTGTTGAGTATTGCCTGGCTAGACCTCTTACAAACCCATGTGCACCTGCTGTGTGTCCAGGTGTCTCTCAGGCACCTCAGTTTTCATTACTGGATTTACTGGTGAGCCCCCCTCACCTAAGTTTGTTCTTCTTCCAGTATTTCCTATCTCCTTTTATGAGATTATTATGTACCAATTTCTCAAGCTAGAAACCAGAAGAAAATGTCTTCATCTCTTTTGTCCCTCTTCCAAAAAGTCTCTGAATCCTAGACAGTCTACTTGCAAATGCCTTGCATCTATCTCTTTCTGTCCATTGTCATTTTAGTCGTGATGCCAGCTTGAATCAATAGGGTTATTCATGCTTCTTGTACCTCCCCTCTTCTAATTGGTTATGGGCTTCAAAGGTGTTTTCAAACATAAATAGAAATTTCTCACCTAGTTCCCTTTCACTTTTTTCCCATTTCCTTTAAGAAAGAGTTCAAAATGTGAGCAGTTGTTCATCATGCATTCAGTAATTTGTTCAGTAAAGCTCGAGCACCCACCTGAGATGTGGATGGGATAAACCATCCTTGGAGAGACACTCGTGGTGCCTACATTCTACAAGGCCCTTAACCCATTGCCTATATATCTGACCATTCCTACCAATTTTCTACAGATAACCAGTGATGCCATGTCACTTGGGTACCCAGATCTCTTCACAGCCTTCTTGGTATCTGTTTCAGTAATTCTGTCTGCTAGAAATACCCATCTCTAGTCTCTTATCCCGTGATCAGTATAGTGACTCCTCATCTTCTTCGCAGCTCTTCTTTGTAATGAAATGCACACTCTCCCTTCTCACCAAACTGCTGATCACGTCCTGCTTTGGGCTACTAAATACTTATATCATTCAGAGAACTATGAAGCCATTTCCCATGTATGCCTCTCTGAGAGTAGGGACATTATCTCAAAGTATTACTCTAGCCTCTGAGCCTCGTACACTATAAACAGTCAGTAAATTTTTATTGAATGAACATGTAAAGGCCTGTAATGAGAGCTTTGTACCAGTTAACATTACAGACTTGCCTGTAGGGTTGGGCCCTTCTGAGGTAACATGATTTTCTTCCTTGGGCCAGGTGCCTGAAGCAATCAAGAATGGAGATGCTATTAAACTGGGGATGCTTTCTGTTCATGCACACCATTTACCTAGACATCTTTTGTTAGCTCATCTTTTTGTGCCTGCTCTACCTGCAGGTACTATTCCCACAGGAAAGTTTGGAAAATGTTTAAACATTTGAATGGAATCACATGTCCTTTTAAAATTGAAATGTCCTTTTAAAATTGAATATATCTATTTATGTGTGTGTGTTTGTATTTATCCTCTGTCTTTATTCATAGTGCAGTATGCTTTGTGAAAAGTTTAACTCAGCTCCCCTCACCTCAGCCTGTTTATAAAAGTCTGTTAATTGTCAGAGAAAGATGTAATGCAACAGAGAAAACCCACTACTCCTACTAGAAAATCAGCTCAAACTTGTTTCCTACTGAGGATGACTCAGTAAAAGCTTGAAAAAGAAAGACACAGAGACCACCTTGAAATCAAAGAAATGTATTTCTGGAATTGTCAATAGCATCTGTTAGTGGCTAGCAACAAAATGTGCATATTATGAGTATTACTAGCCAAGTTTAGTTTTGAAACTTATCTTTGATGTGTATATTATTTCATCTGTACAGATTTCCACCAGAGCTGTATAATTTATTATGTGAAGAGGCCCTGGATTTTTTACACAAACTTGTCCTTTCATATGTGGATGGACAATAAGTTGAGTTAAAGATTTTAAGGGATATTTCAATAACCTGGTTTTACATGTACAGAAATTAAGACACAGAGACTTTAAGAGACTCTCTTAATGTTGGAGTATTATTGGATGATGCTTTTAGGGCTGCTCCTCTTATACCAAACATATGACTCATGTTTTTTTTTCCTGGATAATATTAAATCTTGTACACAAGTCAAACTTATATAACCTTCTGTGTTGATCAAGGTTCCTACCTGATCCCGCTCCCAGCAGCAGAACTAGCCAACTGTGCCGATTTGGGGACCCTCTGCCAAGGTAGGGAGCCAGCGTTGTCCTCTGGAGTCTCTCTGTTTTCTTCTTGCTATTTTGGATAATGGCATTTTTATTGTTTTGATTTGTATCTTAATTTTCTCTTGGGAAGTCAGAAACCAGCAAAACAGAAGAATTTCTGGATGTGTTTTAGTTGCGTGGGTGCACAGTACGTACAGTGTGGAGAAAGAATGCATTCACAGACTGGATGACCACATTTCCATAAAGCACTGAGTTTTTTAAATGTGAATGATTATATGCTATTAACCAAGGGTTGATTTCATTTTTCCCCTCTATGTCTCCTCAAGAATATTGCAAAGGTCCAGTATAAATACAGTCATACAATGTCTTGAAAAAGTATTCATGTCTAAAAAACAAGAGGAAAAATTAAGTTGAATATTCAGTTACGCTTAACACAAGGCTGTGAGGCAATTTATGAGGTGCAATGTAACTTAAATATTGAAATAAAATTAGTTATAATAAACTAATATTAATATAATTTTATTGGTTATTATAATGCATAGTGACTACATTATGCCAGCATTCTAACGATATATTATGGACTAAACAGTTGCATGCTAAATAATACATAATTAAAGTCCTGAATGTTTTAAACTTATATATTTTGCTTTAATTTTATTATCGCTGTTCCTAATTTCCATGACCCATTTTCATTCATTTAATCTATTAAATACTTCTTTGTTCTATATACCACATTAAGAATCATGATCATGCCTTTTGTAAAAGCTGGATCTCTTATTAGGAGGAACATAGCATGAAAGTGACTTGGGTTAGAAGTGAGACTAAATGAATAGAAACTAAAGGTGTCTTCTGTGGTTCCAGTGTGGAAGTGGGGTTTTAATTCATTATTATCTTGTTTCCTTTCTGAGGGATTATTCCTGATATTATTATCAATGAGTACCTTATGAAAATAAAAGTATTACGTGGTTTCCATAAACTCAGTGTAGTTTAAAAGTAATTATCTGACACAGAAAAAAATAATTTTGCCTAGTTCAAGATCTAAAGGTTTTTAAAATTACTTATTTTTTATTTTAATCAGAGATACCTATAGTACTGATTCCTTGGGTCACAGGACCAGATGCCCAGCTATCCACCCCCCTGTGTCCTAAATGACAAGAAACAAAACAAAACATTTTCCTGTTTATTGATGCATTTTGCATTAAGATAAATATAACTGACTGTTCATCATTTTTTTAAAAAGAATTCAGAAAGAATCCCCATTCTTAAATATTACATATCACTTGGAAATGGAAAATTTTTTAGTTAAGAAAGAATATTTTGAAACAGGAAGTTTGCTATTTTCTACAGATCCCTTAGAAGGTAATTACTTAAATTTAGGTAATTTAAAAAAATGAGACACATAACAAATGTTTATTGTCCATATGAATGTACATTAATACAAATGTTTTAGTTTATCCCTAGGATAAACTAAAGGAAAATTATATGTATAGTGTTTCTACTACTTATACAGGGTAGGGCAAAAGTAGGTTTAGCATTGTTTGAATAGAAAAAGACATGGAGGTAATGATTATTACAGTAGCTTTATTAACTCTATGTTTCATGTATTCACAACTGTAAGCCTACTTTTGCCCCACCCTGTATATCTCCTTCAGAATTCCATAGAAAAATATTTTCAAAGCATTACATAAGGATTTCATCTTTGAGTTTTAGTAATATCAGAAGCATATCTATGACATAATGCTTTGAAAATGTTTCCCCCTTAGGCTTGTCCTTATGAAATCCATTTTGTCCATCACTGTTCAGTAAAGTTATTGGGATCTATAAATGATTGATTCAGTCTATACATTTTATTCTTTCATTTTGTTTTATTTCATCTTCTCAAGGAGAAACATGTTTTTCTCTGAGATTTCATTTCTCTGTTCTTAGTGAATCAGGAAGACTGACTTAGTTTGGATCATTTTCTAGCTGATTGGTGTGATAGAGAATGTCTCCTCTAACCTTTTGCTTTTACAAACTTAGGAAACTGAGTTCTGTAAAGGTTTACTTATTCACAGTGTGGTCATCCGCCTGTTAATCGCAGACATAGGTCTCTAGAATCTAAATGTTCTTTCTCCAGTTCCTCTGTGCCAGATCCAGACTATTGCAATGTGATACCAAAGGCCATGTGAACTGATTCTTACTGTGCCATAGAAAGCATTGCTTTATTTTATGCATTACAACCTCAGAGTCTGTTGTAGTTAATGGGAAGAAAAAGATTCCATTCCTTCTCCATGTAGTGTCATGAATTAATTATAGGTTGCTCATCCATATTAACTGCCATGTGCTCCTTGCAAAATTACATTTTTCTCATCTTTGTTAGCAGCTACTGTAAGCTCTCCTAGTACTACACCACCTACTGTCACCACTAACATGCCTGTTACTAATAGAATCGATAAACAAAGGAATGGTAAGAAACTACCTTTTATATTTGTAATATGTCTGATGTATTAAAAATTGTATTCTCAGGGTGGAAATATCTGTTTCAACAAAGTTTCTATTATTAGAATCAACTGGTACATTTGCAAGACTAGTAAAATAAATAAAATCCCTTGGTTCTCTTGAGTTCCTCATTCTAGTAACCAGTGGAATGAGTTCACTTCCAGTACCACTCATCTGTACTTTTAGCTAAAATTTCTTTCAAAGGAAATTTTATGAGAAATTCATTTGATGAAAAGGAATGAATTTATATTATGCTAGAGACAGCAGAAAAAACATTTTTTTCATGGTCTTTTGTTAGATTACTCTCTTCGGGAAACTACTTTCTAAAGGGTTTTATAATTTTAAAAATCTACTTTTAGTAATTTAACTTTTCACTAAAGCCAACTTTATGTTTAAATATTTGTGACATTTAAATTACTTTACATGGTAATAATTTGCTCTATGTTTTTATTTGTTGACCAATAATGATTAGAATATGATTGTCTATCAACTAAATCATAAATCAAACAGTTTCCTATATGGACCATATACATAGCTTTTTGGTAATTCAGAGTAAATGATTTTAGTTTCTTCTGAAAAAGAGAAATTCCAATCAGGTGACTACACCATAGCCTCAAATACAGTAATATTCTCAAACATGAGGTATTAGAAACAAAGAGATTTTCTTACTCCAATAAGTTATGAGGCCAAGACATCTGTTAATGTATCACCAGGGACCAAAACCCAGAGAAAAGAAACATACATAGTTAATTTTTTCTTTTGGCTTTGGGGTTACATCAACTTCCTCTGTAAGGACGTTTAAATTGGAAGTATGGAATATTTTACATGAAATGTAAAGGGTTATAAAGACATCGATTCAGGGAAGTGTTTATGGTTATTCTGGTAGTTACACCAAGGAGATTTATGATGGAGCAAAAATTCCAGCAACCCCCAAGAAAGCAACAGCAGCTGAAGTTTCCAGTGCATATTTCACATGGACGCCAGCCAGTAGATGGGAATATTATAATTCTAACGAAGTACTTCGTTCTTTGTATGAACATACAAAGAGCCTCTGTGGCATTCTCCCTCTAGGACTGGCACATCCTCTACTGCCCAAGAACATTTATATGATGTTTCAGAGTCCTTGACTTGGTGGAGTAGAGCTGTATTCACCCAGTCGTGTCATTTCTGACATTCTTGAAGAGAGCCTTGTTTACTCCATATCTCTCTGCGTCATAGCCTTTATTGGAGTTTCAACAAAGCGAGCAGATGTTAAAGTCAATTGAAATGGTTTGGCGACCACATTTAAGAAAAATATTCTAATTCAGATGATTCTTGATAAAAATATAATCTTAGCATTTTAAAATATTTAAAAATATTCATAGGTTATCATGTAGTAGAAATATTTTCAAAATTGTGTACTCAAATCTGTATACCATCTTTTAATCACATCCTTGAACCATCTCTGTTATCCATTTCATAGGTGTGGTGTTTTTTCTAAATTGGCTCACTTTTTTTTTGCTTAAACATTTTTATATGGATGGAAAAATTGATATCACTGTTGTAGAATTAAAGCATAACCACTGGTTTAAAAAAAGAAGTGAAAATAAATATAATGAAAACAATGTCATTGGATTCTCCCTATATCCTATTGCTTTCTCACATCTCAGCCCCCAAAGCCTTTATTGTCTTTTTTAAAAGGGAGAGTAACAGAGATAGACGATAATCTAAGTAAGATTTTTTCTTTGATGTAGTCAAATTTGCAATAATTGAAGAGAATTACTTGTTCACCTTGTGAATAAGTGGGATTTGATGTCATGTCCTGGACTATCTAAGATCATTCACATACTGCCAACAATTTCCGATGCACTTTTTTTATTCCTTGAGAATCTGATATAGTGAACATTCTCAGGCCTATGATCTGATATAAGAATGGAGCAAAAGTAGTTTAAAGTTGTTCATATGGAAAATAATACAGTAATTAATAAATAATAATACATGAATAAACTCAGTGTTTCGTGTACTCACAATTGTAAACCTACTTTTGCCCACCCTGTATTAGAGAATTTATTTTGTTCACTGTAAGAAAGATGAGCAAACTGTCAAATCTATTTTCTACCTTACCTGCTTTCTTAAACTCTGGACTATCAAAGAGTTTTACTGTGTTCATCAACAGAGAGGGGAGAGGGGTTGAAATTGGTTAACAATCAGACATATTTCTTCAATATATCAATTAAATGTTCTTTTCCCACTTTTGTGAAATATTCCTATTTTTCTGTGTCAGGAATTTTTTTTGTTATTTTCAATAGGACTTTGATATGATATCTCAGATTATATACTAAGAAAATCTTATCTTTTAAGCTACTTTTCACAGATATTTCAGGAACTACTGGATAACCTAGTTATTTTCACATATAACTTTTAGCCTTTTCTGTTATATTCCCCAAAAAGCTCTTTGATCAATTTTTGTTTCCATTCAAAATTACATTTTCTATGCTTGCAGCATCACTCTAATGCTACTATGTGTTAAACTTTTGTGAGGTCAGCAACCCAAGTAAGGAAATACCTTTGTTAGTCTTTACGGTTCTAAAAACCTAGCTTACAAGTGATATAGTAACACTGCTTCTAGTTTCTCACATGCATTTAAGTACTCAAATAAAAAATATCCTCTCATGATATTTATATGGATCCAACAACAATCTAGCTGTACTTAAAGAAATTGTGTGTAGGATGAGCAGGGCTCCTGTCATATTACAAATACCACTGTCATATCGTAATTGTCTCATCACTAGTTCAAAGAAATAAACTTGAATCTAAAATAACATTTGCTTTATAAATGAACATCTACCTTTTCAAATATATATTTTAAAATCTACCTTTCAGCCCTGGTGGGTTTGATTCCTGGTCAGAGCACATACCTAGGTTGTATGTATTCGATCCCCGGTTGGGGTGCCTGTGGGAGGTAACTGATGTTTATCTCTCGCCTCTCTCTCTCTCTCTCTCTCTCTCTCTCTCTCTCTCTCTCTCTCAAATAATTTTTTAAAAAATATCCTCGGTGAGGATATTTTTTAAAAAATCTACTTTTCAAATCTATATTTCACAACCTTGACTATAGTGTAAAGTATGTCATTTCTGTATCTTCCAAGAAACTCCAAAAAAGTGTGTTAAGAAGACAAAAAGGAAAAATTAAATTGGAGAAAGATCTCCAGACAGGAATACGATTTTTTAATATCATGTGTAATGGCAAATAATAATTCGTAGTTTGATATTCTTCATGGCTTGAAGTGTTATCTAATTGAAAAGTGGATATATTCTTACACACTTTTTTTCCCCAAAGAAATGTCTCTCATGAATTTTTCTGGCCTGGGTGCCATTATTAGGAAAAAGCATTCATCTTTTGATGTCTCTGGAACAAATGAAGATTTGTGAATAGCTTTTCTATTGAGTCACTGTGGGAGTTGTAACGTTTATAGGGAAGACTGCGAGGATGACATGGAAAAGCCTGCATCACTGTCTTCATTGTGCATTTTCTGCATTGGCTGTGCTTAACCAGTTATTTTGCTGCAACTCAAAACCCCTTTCACCAACCCTTTGGTGGACATTTTATTTTGTTTTGACAATTCACTCTTGGACATTCCTCAGGATTAATTGTTAACTACATTATTCAAATTTTTTTTTAAATAAGTATAACAAGTAGCCTCTGCTGAGTAGCTTTCAGCTAACTATAAAAATACCACATTCTGAGGCTTCTGAGGAGAGACTACTTGATAATGATCCACAGCACAAGAGAATCTGTAACACAAGATGCTAGGTTTTTTGGCATATTCACATATTTTATTTGCTTTCAGCAATGTAACTCTAAGGAGAGTACTATATTTATAAATTGATTTAGTCTGCCTCAGATGTCTTTCTCATTTATAAAAACAGTGAACTGAAAAAAGTGAGGTAGAACATATTTAAAATTTAAAGAAAAGTATCTTAACTATTTGGATGCTTCTATAAAATTTCAGAAATGTCAGTGATATAAAACACTGATAATTAGTATTTTGTAATATTTTCCTGAGAGGGAAAGATTGCTAACTACTGTTGAACAAACACATGCTTTAGATCTCCATCTAGTGGCAGCTTTTCAGTTACTATACTGGCATCAGGGAACATTCACAGAAGATCCCTAGGAATCTGAACTAAATATAGAATCCTGGACCTCTGCAATTTGAATTTCCTCTCAATCACTTGGAATGTCCATGTTTTGATATGATAAGATCTAGAGTATAAAGGGTTTTTTGTCCGAATTATTATTTATTTTAAATATCTTTCTCAATATTTCCATTCAGAATATTTTTAAGAGAATACAAATTCAAGATCATTCAAATAACTGAAGACTTTTAGAAGCTAAAATAACATAATCTTTATAAATTACTCTCACTTGGACCTGTATCAATTTCATATATTTATATGACATCTAGAGTGGTGTGTTTTTTGTTTGTTTGTTTTGTGTTTTTTTTTTTTGCATAAGATTCTGACCCATAGATTGGAAAAACATTCCTTTAGTAATTGGATAGCAGTTTACATTTTGGTAGATTCGGGAGGAATACTTTTTGTAATTTTTTGGTACTGCCTCCCAAAAATCTTTATTAAATCCATTTCTTATCATTGTTTTAATTACATATTTCTACATTTTCTATGTATATTTTATTCAAGACATACCACAACATAAACATGAAGAAAGATGATTGATTATAGAGGAGATTCAAATTTTTTTTTTCTCTCAGTAACCTACTATATTTTAGCATGGTGCCCTGTAACAAGCATCTAGAGAGATTTAGCAGGTCCTGGCTGGTGAGTTTGGTGTGTGTGTGTATGTGTGTAGTGTGTGTGTGTATTATACTACTTTAAAGATTGCCCCCCCCCCCAAAAAAAGCAGAACTTTCTCTGACATTGTTTTATTTTTAAATCAAGGTAGTACAATTGAAATTCTTTCTGAAAATATTATTTTTTCCCCTCTACTTTGGTAGAAATGACTACATTCATGAAATTTTGATGAAAAAAAAAAAGTGAAATCCAACCCAATAACTTAGTAGAAGTAAAGCTTTGTTGGGGAGGAGAAAGAAAGGAAAGGGAGAATAAGGGGCCGAAGTAGTAAATATGTGTAAGCCTGTTCTTTTTCAAGTTACTGTCTGCCCATCATCCCACTCGCTTTCACATGCCCAACTCTTTATAACGTACAAAAAAAGGATAAGTTCTTATTACAAGAAACCAAAGTGTACATGAAGGGTCACTACTTTACAGACCATAGATATCAGAAATTTATAGAATTTAAAAATAGAAGAAATGTGCAGGTGATGATTTAGGAGCAATGAATGAAGTATCTATATGTATAATCAGTAACTCTAAGAAGTTGCAAAGGTCAATGAACATAAAGTAAAAAAATCTCAATTTTTCTGTACCTGTGTAGATGTTTCTTTTAAATTGTATGAAATTATATGATTGTAGATTTACCTTAATAATTATATGGCTCTGAAATATAATTAATGGGCTAAATCCTGTTTCTAATGGACAGATGGAATTATCTATAGAATTTCCATAGTGATTCAAAACATCCTTCATCACCCTGAGGTAAAAGTACAGAACAAGGTGGCAGAATGGGTAAGTGAACTTGTAAAATTTCTTTTTTGTTTTTATACTGTTAACCTCTGGAAATCTGGAAAAGACCCTGCTGTTTGGCTAACTCAATCCACAGATGATACTGGTACATAGGTGTTGTTCATTATAAATGTATAAATTGATAAGTACGTGGGGTATTATGCTTATGCATAGAAAGAGGAGTGCATTTGAAAAAAAGGACAAGAAACTGAGCCTAATAGACTATTCATGTCCAAACGAGAAATGCCACACAAATGGAAATGTGTGTTGGTAGGTATCTTTATTTGCTATAATATGCATGCATTTTCAGCACTATTTTTAAAAGTATATTTCTTATTTTATTATTTTTTGAGAATTTTTGTATCAAAAACAAAAGGTATAAAAAGATATGCAGAGGTCCACGAATATGCCATTTCATTCATGTCATTTTGTTCTAACACTGATGAGATGCCATAGATACTTGATTCTTATTTACATCAATTAGCCTATGGTAAAATGAGTTTCATTATACATAATTTTGCTTAAAGTCACAGAAGCTATTGATGACTTTAAGCGAGGACTTACTGTATCATGAAAGTCTTCCACCCATCCTTGTAGCTTACATGGAGATGAACCTGGAAATCACTGTTTTTTTTCTTGGGTTTTTCCAGAATTTGTGCATATAAAAGAAAGTAAGATTGTTTTATCCCTTTTACACTCAAAGTAACATATTTTACACACCATTCTTATTTTTGTTATTACCAGATTTATAACATTAGTACACAGAGACCTCCTTTTATCTTTTTTTTTTAAACACTGCATAGGGTTCCATGATGTGGCTGTCATTTATTTGCATCAGTTGATGCATATTTACAGTATAATTTATTTAACCTGTATTATATTGATGAAAATTTTTGTAATTTTCAATTTAAAAACTTTAATATGTTTTATTTTTTTCTTCCTTATACAGTATAAAAAAATTTCTTTCACAGATTTTCATTATTTTTTCATTTTCATTATTTTTTTAATTTTTCTATCTATGGTAAACTATGGTACTTTGAACTACTTTTTATATGTAATCCTATTACAGTTAAACAGCTGTTGTGAATAAAGTCACTTGGATATACATTCTGAAGTAAGAAAAATAGTTTTTTATAGGTGCCTAATAAATGTGTCCTTGGTGGCAAAAGAGAGTTAAACCATTCTTTGAGACGTAGTGGTGACAATATATTATATGCATGTAACATATTTGAATGATAGGAAAACATAGTCTTATTTTTAAAGGTTACACCCTTTAAAACAAGTTGATCACAGGAAATAATAGTATGTAATTAACAACTCTATTACAAAACTGGGGGTAAAAGTGAAATTCTCTAATAGAAGTTGAAGAAAATGCTACTGTTGACTTTTTGGAATGACACATTAACTGTAGTGATTAATTTAAACACTGGAAGATATTTCATTTCTAAACAAAGCGGTCTTGACAGAAAGAGTATATTATTGCATCCCATTTTTTTCTAGCATTGTTCTTTTTTTAAAGTCAGAGTGTTTTCAAAAGATAAAACTCTTTATTTTCATTCCCAAATAAACCACATCTAATGTTATGAATCTCAAAAATTAGTCTTCACTGGAGAATCTGCTTTAGAGTGGTATCATTTTACATTTATACTTATTTCAGGAATGCTTTTCAACATAGGATCATTCTCATCTGAAGCTAAGCTTTGCTGGACACTATCAGCTTAAGATGCATGATACCAAAGCAGATACTTGATAACAGAGGAAATATAAGTGGTGTCCCTGATTCATATTATTACTATTACAATATAAAAAGTTAGCTTTTATTACCAGAGTTTCATAAAATTTACATTTAATTTTAGAATGTTTGCAAGTAATGCTAAATGTTTATGTGAGAAGTGACCTAAAAAAGAAACCCTTTGGGAGTGGTATATAAATAAGAGAATTTCACATCAGTAAGGAAATCCTGTTTTGTGATTGTATTGGACAATGCATAATGAAAATTGATTATTTATAATGAGAAGAATCATTGCTTCATTAAAAAGTCTGGTGCTGAGACCTAAAAAGACTGTTAAATAACCAAATAATAATTAACATAGCTCCCAAAATGTTGAATATACTTCTTGTTTATTTAAAGGTTTATACTGTTGACATAATTTTTCTTAGTACTAATATTTTTATGAGATTGTAATTACTAGGAAAACATGTTATTGCCCCTTGGTGTCTGTTGAATGAAGACTATGGAAGTGTTTATCATTTCCATCTTCCCTCTTACAGCTTAGTTCTCAGTGTTAGGACTAACTCGGCAGCCCATTATAATATGAGCTGGAGGGGAAAGCATAGTGTTTCCAGACAGACTTGAGTTCCAATCTGGAATCTACTCATTCTTAGTTGGGTAACTTTGGGCAAGCTATTCCATCTCTGTTAAGCTCAGTTTCTTCATTGAAAAGGCAGCAGGGGCAGATAATACCTATCTCATTCGTTGTTTTGGGTCAAAAGAAATAACATTTGTAAAGTTCTTGGCATACAGTGATGTAGTAACTGTTATCTTTACCTTTCTTTCACTCCTTTTGCTCTCTGGGATTTTCCCAGGGTCTTATTCCAATAACAACTTATCTTTTGGGAGGGAAGAAACTTGATTCAGATTTTTTTTTTAAGTTTTACCAAAACTCACCCTTTTCCATTGTATTTTTCAGCTTAATTCAGCCTTGCGAAATTGAAACTGCACTGTGTACGTGGTGAATATCATGTAAGTGACAGGATGAATGATTTGAGAATAGAAAGTAGTATCTAATTTTATATTACTCTGTCTTTCTCTGATTATACCCACATACACAAGCACACAATACACACATGTGCCATATTCATAATCTTTCTACAACAATTCTATATTATGTTGTTTCTTTACACAAAAGTTTCAGTGTTGCAGCAGTAATTTAAAAAAATTATTGATTTTGGATCCTAATCATTTTATTTTTAAATTTTGCCTGTACTCCCAAAATATATTTGTGATTTTAAAAGAAATTATATATACACTAGAGGTCTGGTGCACGAAATTTGTGCACGGGTAGGGTCCCTAGGCCTGGCTGGCGATCAGGGCCGATCAGGGCCTTCTGGCTGCTAGCCGAGGCCTCCCTTCATTCTGTGCCACCCCTGGTGGTCAGTGCTCGTCATAGCGAACTCCTGAGGGGACACTTTGCATATTAGGCTGTGTGTGTGTGTGTGTGTATGTGTGTGTGTGTGTGTATTACTTAATGAATATATTATATGTTATAATGTACCACAATTGAAAAGATGATAATTAAATATTAGTTTCTTCTCAGATCCCAGGAGGCCATCTAGAGCATCCCCTGGGTTGCATGCACCCTAGTTTGGAGACCATTTTTGTAAGATAAGGCATCTACAGTCTGATTGTAACCTAACTTTTCAAAATTATCTCTCACTCTTCTATTTAAATACTTCACTAAAGCTCAAGCAAATAATTGCACCCATATATGCTCCTCCGACCTTGTTTTCACAGTTTTATACTAAAATTAGCTTTCTAAATGTATTTTGTGAACCCTAAGCATATATTCTATGTACCCAAGAGACATAATAACACAGAGAAAGGGATCAATTGGTCAAATGAGATCAGGAAGTACATTATTAAATAAACTGAAGCCACTCTAGATATCTCAGATGCTTTAGTATTATACTGACATGCATGTTCACCTTGAAAAGAAAGCAAGGGAACATAGTTGCTTAGCTTATTTGACTGTGCAGCTAGTTTTTGCATGTGCATATGAAAAAAACTAGAACTACTCAGAACACACATTTGGAAATACTGCCTTAGAATGTACATTCTGCCTTTTTCTTTCATCTCCTAAAATTTTGTGGTGTAGTAATAGCATATCAGATGATAATGAATCTACATATTTTTATTTATAGTTTACACCTGAACTCAGGAGAAGACAAGGTTAAAGTCAAGAGAAGCATTGGGACTGATCAAAGGTAACACTGAGAAAGTCTTACAGAAAGTATAACACCCTGCCTCTTGCCCTCTGTTTAACTCTGGTAGAGAAATTAAAACAATAAGATAAGAGAGAAACATTTTAATCACATAGCATGTTTAGAATATTTCTTTATCATTAATGCACACTAACTACTATCTTTCTTATAGCTGAAACTTTAATATAGCAGAATGGATACAAGTATACATCTGATGAAAAATAATTCAGAAGTAGGATATTTAAAATGGATGAATTATTAGTTTAGTATTAGTTTTATTTTTATAATAACCATTTACCTCTCATTTCAAAGATACCTTCAAAGAAAAATAAAATTGTTTTAGCTTTTTTAAAATAAGGCATTTATGTATGATAGCATCATATAATAATATGGACAATAGGTGCCAAAATATGTCCTTCGTTTGAAACCATCAGTTAATTTTCTGAAGTCTCCATTTTAAACTTATATCAAGATCATGACTGAAACAGGCAGATAATTTAATGGATATTGGACCATATATAATGAGTTGGCATACAAAAAAGCCAGCAATTCAGAATGACATATACTGAAAAACAACCTAACCTCCTAAATGGAATAAATTTAGTTATGTTTATGTACTATTTTTCATCTCCATAGAATTAAAAAGTAATTATTAGAAGAGCAAAAGTTTATATAAGTCTTGCTCTGTTTCAATTGACTGAATTTAAATTATGGATTTACAACCATAATGATGGAATAAACTTTCTTTTCAGGTGACATATTATTATTATAAGAAGATAAAAATAAAATTTCATATGAGAGTTAACCAGCAAGTTTTCTTGTTCTTTTTCTGTTCAACACTAAAAAAAAAATTCTTTAACGTTATATTTGAAGCTTATCATTTCTGTATATATTCAACAGACTGGATCGAACCATCTGATTAGGGAAAGTTTTTATTTTGTCAAATTCATTTTCCTTTATTATCTGAGAGCTAGAGTAATGTATTTTAATACTATATTCTTAATGGATGTTTCTCCTCTATTTAGCCAATTAATTTCTCCTCTAATCCCTATTGCGAGATCATAGTGAGCCTCCACTAGTGAATCCAGCAGTGATCAGGATCCCTTGCTGGTTACTGTCTAACATTTGGGGCCACCCTAGTTTCAGGTATCACCAATAGTAGAATCCGTTAGGGGATCAGCCTTGCCCTCTTTAGTTCATTTACTGTAATTCTTCCACTACCTGACAGTACTACAATCAGCCAACAATAGTATATGTCAACACCTCAGAAACTCTTGCTTGAAAGAAATTTAAAATCATGGAGTCTCGGTTTCCTGTCTGTCAAACCACTGGGTAACTTCACAGAAAATTATAGGGAGAGTAAACTATGACAGTGTATCTTGGAAAATCGACACGTTTAGTTTTTCTTTGGTATGAACTTTTGACGTTTTTTGAAAATTTATTCTCATAGTTTTTCCCACCCTCTCTTTTTTCCTACTTTCTAATTCTCTTAATAAACCTTTATAGTCTCTCATAGTTTTTCTTAAAACCATAGTCTACTAGTTTTACACATACTCTTTTTTCCCCCCAAACTTTCCTTTCAATTTGATTGTAACACTTAACACAGACTAGAGCTTCAGGTAACACCATCACACTCCCATCGCCTAGACAGACAGGAAACCAAAGCCAAAGAGACTGGTTTATTCAATAAAGAATGATTGATGCTAACAACAGATAGAACTTGACTTTGTAGAGCTACAAAATAGTTTCAGTTTTCAGGATGAGAGAGGAAAACAATCCAGATAAGACCTGTAACAATATGTGCTGGCTCATTCTTGAATTGCTGAATTGGGTATTCAACAATACATTGTGCTAATTATGTTCTCAATATTCAAGGGCAGTATAACGTCACAATCCCAACTAGAAGTTCTCAGTAACTGGAGTGGCAAAACTTATTTTTCAATGATAATTTAATCAATGGTTACTTTTTTTTTAATAAGCCATGTTAAAAACTATTATGCCAGTTCACTCAAATCTATGTTTGAATCATCTTGAAATGTGTCTTATACATGAACATTAAGCAGTACATCATTTTGGAGATAAATAGCCCTTCAAAGTGAATTATGAAAACAGTAGAGCATTTTGTTCTTGAGATTAGTACAGGTATCTAGGGGGGAAATAGAACTCTTCTTTAATTTCCCCTAACCTTCAATAGCAAAGATTTCACTTTTTCTTTTTAGCACCACTAATATATTAATACTCTGATTTTTTCATTTTTATTGGTACCCCCAGAATTTTATAAATAAAATCTACAACGCTGCTCTATTGAGTGCTTCATAGTTATTTTGAAATCAGTGACTTTGGCATGTGGACAGTCACTGATATTGATAATATAATGACTTAGGTCATATTATTCATTTCTCCTCAGAATACGAAGATTAAAGTTCTGTTGTAAACCCAGATTTTCACATATAAGGGAAAATATTTCTCTTCTACATGACAAAATAATGTCATTTAATTTTCCCTCAATGTTAAATTAATAGTTTTCATTTCTGCTGTTGACTGTGGCTGTGATTATAGTTCAGCCAAAAATTATATTACTTCAAATTATAGAGCCAAAAGTTTAGATAGGACTTTTAGAATACATCTCTGTTTCCCATAGAAGTATATATATTTTAAAACATTCAAAGTCTATAAACTTCTTAATATACTGGTCAATCACTGACTATATTTTGTAACTTTTCACCATGCAAAGTATTTGCAAATATTCCATTGAGATGGAGAATCAGTTATCACAATTCTGGAGAAATTGTAACACACGAATAATTTCAAAAGTAAAATGATCAGTGTAGTCAGATTGTTGAAATTCAATTTTTCTAACAAACTTTATTTTTGGCTATAAAGAAACTAAAATTAACCACATGTTCCTTTCTTGCATGTATGCTATAAAATATCACTAAGAGTGTTTTGCAAAAGAAATGGGTTATTAAAAAATAATTTTTTAAAAAATCAGAGATTAACCAAAGAAATATGCATATATGCATGATCCATGGACATAGACAATAGTGAAGTGAAGGCATGGGATGGTGAGGCAGGTGCTGCGTGGAGGGGGGTCAATGGAGAATAAGAGGGGAGATATCTGTAATACTTTCAACAATAAAGATACATTTTAAAAAGTCAGTTTAAATGATAAAAAAAGAAATGGAGTGATGTGATATATGAGCATTATAAAATAATATCCTATAAAATCCATTTACATTGAGATATTTTTGACATTATCATTTATACAGCAATAGAAGTCTCTGTGTGCCTTGGAATATCTTTTTAGTGTCAGCCCTTTATGGTCATCCCTCTTACTGCCATATCCAAATGTTCTGTTTTTCTACATAAAAACAGCCAACCCAACAACAGTTCTATCTACAATGTTTCCCTAGGTTGGCGATTTGGGCCCTTCTGGTTTACAATGCTACCAACAATCTGAATTTAGAAGGAAAAGTCATTCAGCAGAAGCTCTTAAAAAATAATGAGTCCCTGGATGAGGGCTTGAGGCTATATACAGTGAGTGTGAGTCAAGTGGGTAAGTGCCTTTAATTTTTTTATTATATGTATTTTACATGATTATATGTTCAGGTTTAATCGAAACAACAGAAATATTCTTCCTATGTGTGTTGTTTCCTTATTTAAAGCTATTTTTTCTGATGATGAAACTTATCATAGTGGTGATATTGTAACAAATTGATGACATGGTTAGCGTAGAAGAAATCAACTCGATGCCTATGAATCTAAAGAAATGAAAGAGGCAGGGGAGAATTTATACTCTCTTTTAGGGATGTATTATGAAAATACTAAGGGTATGAGCACAATGCCAGGAGAGTCTTGAGCAGAATTGGCTTCAACTTTAGGAATAAAGAGTGTGTCTATATATGCATATGGGAACACGAATGAGGTAAATCTTAAAAAAGGTAATTTCTTATCATAAAACACTTCCTTCTTTTATGTTTTTTGTCTTTATTAATGACACTACTTTGCAGGAATAGGCCAGAAATCTGGGAGTTATCCAGAGCTTAGATTCAATTCTTATCTAGACACCATACACAGCCTAAGCTCCAACCACACAGGTGGTACTGCTTGAAATTCCTCAGCATGCTGTGCCTCCTTCCTTTGTCTTTACTCATGCTGCTCATCTCTACTCTCACCATCCCCCTGCTCATCACCTACTTAGTTTTAAGGAGAACCCAGAGTCACCTCTTCTATAAAGCCTTTTCTGTCATCATCCATGTATAAATAGATGTTACCGCCTTTGAGCCACCACTCTTTGTATGGTCTTCTAATGTCTACAGTACTCTAGGTATCTTGATAGTAATATTATGAAAAGCAAATGATCAAAAATGTGGACAGTAGAAAGTACTAGTAAACTTAGAAAGGGAGAGAGAGAGAAAAACAGCGATTTGTTATTCCATTTATTTATGCATTCATTGATTGCTTCTTGTATGTACCCTGACCTGAGATTGAACCCGCAATGTTGGCCTATCAGAACAAGGCTCTAATCAACTGAGCTACCCAGCCAAGGCTTATTCTAATGTTATTCTGTGATTACAACTATTAGGTACATTAGGTATATTAGTAGAGATCAAAAGATTACAAGGTACATTAGTAGAGATCAAAAAAAAACTTTGACACTTGGCCTTATACACACGCAGGAGGTTGAAGTGGGGGAAGCTAGAATACCTCAGTCTCTGGGACCATGGTAACTGAAGCCAGACACAGTGTAATAAAGAAGCAAGCATCTTCCCTTCTACCAGGAACCTCCCATCTCTAATGCGTCAACTTACACAGTTACAGAGAACTCACAGAAATGGAAGAACACAAATCGTCATTGTCATCATCATCAACAGTTTCTGAGCCTCTTTGGGAAAATGCTTGCTTATTTACAAACGGGGCTTCTTGGGGGTGGGGTGGGTACAGATGCTACCCTTTCACACATAGATGTCTCCACAAAGAAGTAGCTTGACGAATGGTAGTTTATATATGATGAAGGATCCCTGTGAGGACAGGCCTTACTCTGTCTTCCAAGGCTGAGGAACTCCAGAACAACTCTCTCTGGATACCTTGACATGTAATTTATACCACTTAATTTAAATCCTATACTTTATTGTTTTACTGCAAGTGGATCTGTGAAGAAAAGTTTCTACTAATTGAAAAAAAATAGGCTAACCCTTGACAATTTTAAGGTTCCAAATATAGGTGGGAAAGTCATTTTAAATGTTCAATCGGTGACTGCAGTACTGGTTCCCAGCAGTATGGTATAACTTTCCACATTTTTTCAGTACTGAAATATAAGATTTTGTTGTTGTCATTGTTATCAATATATTGGTTTTCTGTTGATGTTTTAAAAATATATTGTTATTGATTTCAGAGAGGAAGGGAAAGGGAGAGATAGAAACATCAATGATGACAGAGAATCATTGATCAGCTGCCTCCTGCACGCCCTCCACTGGGGATTAGCCACAACCCGGGCATGTGCCCTGACTGGGAATCAAAACATGACCTCCTGGTTCACAGGCTGATGCTCAACCACTGAGCAACACCAGTGGGACTCTTGATATTTTTTAAGTTGTAAAATCTGAATCATTTATAGGGTGGCACTTATTGAGAGAGTTTTCAAACAACAGGTGGGATGATTTGAGGATGGAGGCATGTGTGTAAGATGTGTGGCGGTGGACACAGGTGTCTTCTTTTTTTAATATATATATTTCTTTATCGATTTCAGAGAGGAAGGGAGAGGGAGAGAGAGATAGAAACACCAATGATGAGAGAGAATCATTGATCGGCTGCCTCCCTCCCACACACCCCTCACTGGGGATCAAGCCCGCAACCCAGGCATGTGCCCTTGGCCGGAATTGAACCTGAGACCCTTCAGTCTGCAGGCTGACGCTCTATCCACTGAGCCAAGCCGGCTAGGGCACACAGGTGTCTTCTTGCCATTCCCCCAGCAAACTAATAGGCAGAAGATGCTTTCAGAGCAGCTGGAGACTTTTCCAGAAAATATCCCCACAACTCAATGATGACATTATTTTATAGGCTTTCCCCTTTGAAAAAAGATCAGAGGAGAATTTACATTTTGAAGTTTTCAGGACCGTTTTCATTTTATATAGTTTTTTTTAAATAAACCTTTATTGTACTCATTTTACCTGCTAATGATTTCCTTTAGAGTGATATATTCTCTTAAGTGTATGGTTTTATTTGATGGTTGTGTAAGCTGTAATAATTTTTGCATCTGAAATGGAGTAAATGGTTATTTTTCCAAATTTCTAATTTCAGATTTTTACAAATTCAGAACACAAAAATTTGGTGGTACATGAAATAAATACCTAATTAGCAGCATTGTTATCTTGCTGTCATCTTGAACCTCTAACTTCAAAGAATAGATTAATGTTTCTCATGTTGGTTCTTATTTTCACAAAGGCACATGTCCTGCGGAGGAGAAACCCAAAGGCTTTTACTGGCCAGTCATCCTACCTTCTGAATACAGGCATCCCTGTCCAGGGAAGCCGGGCTTTTCTGCTTCACGGACCTGGTAATACCTTCATTGACTTTGCCAGCAAAGTTCACATCATCATACCTTCCCAGGGTTCCACATGTTGCACCACATTTCCCAGGCATTGTTTATTGTTTAGAAAGAAGGGCAAGAATCTCTATGTGTGCCTAAATGATAACCTCCATGAGAGGTAAGGATGAGGCAGGTTACTGATAAAAGCGTTTTTACTCCAGGCAACGTTTGAATTTAACCTTCTCCAAAGAAAGATGGAGGCATTTGGAAACCAGAGGGTTTCTCTAGAGCAAAGCACCTTATATATGGATGAACCAAGCTAGCTGACAGCCTTTGACCATGCATGTGAAATTCCAAGACTTTTTTAATTACCTGGGATAGCTATTGTTGGAGGGGGAAGAGGCAGCCAAAGAGGGAATGAAGATAGGATCTGGGTCAGGGCAATTTGCTAATGGGTTGCTGTCAGGGTAGAGATTTTCCCTGAATGTTTAACAGAAACCACAGGTCAACTACAAGTCAAATCCAGTTCTTCACCCTCAACCGCACTCCAAATTAGGGTTTTGTTGGTGGGGGGGCTTCGGAAACAGAAACTTTGCTCCTACTACTGTGTTTCACACATGGTAGGAGGACAAGGGGTCTGTAGACATTGACCTGAGCGTGAAGCATGGCTCTGTCTCTTCCTGGTTGAGACCTTGGAAATCCCTTGACTTATTTTAGTCTGTGTTCTCATCTATAAAAATGTGGACTGTACTCTGCTCTACAGAGTTATGTGAAATCAATGTCAGATTTTACCTGGAAAGTTCTTAAAGCAGTACTTGACCCATGTTAGCAAATATGGCTTTAGCCTTCGTAACCTGATGTACCTAGATTAGCCTACAGGCTCTTGCTAGTGTTTTGTTTCCATGAGACATGCACTTGATTTTTTTTCCCAATAAGAATTTTTTAAAAGGAGTTTAATTTCAGTATATTATACTTTTATTTTCAAATGAAACACATAGATATCAAGGCAAATTCTAAAACTTTTCATTACCTAATTTTGTCAGTTATGTCATTTATGCCAAATATTTGAAATACTTTTTTTTTTTTGGTTCATAGTCATCGTGACCATTCCAACACATCTTTAACCTACTGGGGGGATCCTGATATTTCCAATTGTACAAGTAAGTGAATGATTTTCTTCCGTTCTCAAAGACAAATGGAAATGACCTCATACTTCATGGTTTTCATCCTCTTCAGACATGCTCTTCTGCCATGTGATACTATTGTAATATTAAAAGCTAGCAAATGATAAATTTCACTTACTTAAGGTAAAACATACTTTTTTTTTCTCATTCTGATTTCCTGTTGTATTCATTCTAAAAACTGTTTAACATTTTTAGAGAAAACAAAAATAATATACACATTGATATTCATATCAATGTTTTATAGTTTTGTATTATTTTAAATAGCAAATAATCATTTATTCTGGGTCCATTTCTATTAGAACTATATGTGAATATTGGTCTCACCAATATGTGCTTAAGGGCACAATTTGTGTATTACTAAAGAAAGAAGTTAGTTTGTGTGTGAAGAAATATTGCTCTGTGAGGATTGTTAGAAGGGGGTATACACAGAAAACTTGATATGCTGCTTAAACTATGAAGTTAAATATCACACTTTTTTTTAATCCTGGAAATGATTTTAAAAAATAGGTAAAACTTGATATGTTGTTTTTTCTGTCTTTTTTAGGGGAAGCAAATGAAGTTGCCAATCAGATTTTAAATTTAACTGGTGATGGACAGACCTTAAATTCGGCCAATATTACCAACATTGTAGACCAGGTCAAAAAACTTGTGAATAAAGAAGAAAATATTGATATAAATCTTGGCTCAACTATAATGAACATATTTTCTAATATCTTAAGCAGTTCAGACAGTGACTTGATTGAGTCATCTTCTGAGTAAGTTTTTTCTGGAGAGTAAATTTATTGGGTGCATGTGTTGTTATATAATTTCTCACATATCTGAATGCTTTTTGCCCAGATCTCATCATTTTAATCTCTAGAAGATCCATTGATATTTCCCAAGATCATTCACAAAGTGAACTTCGAAGTTTCTTATTTTTTTTTTCGTTATATAATTTAAAAAAATATTAGGATTGTCATCTGGCAAGATATTAAATAATCCCAGAAAAGCATAATCAGTATGTCATTTGCATCTGAAAAATGTTAACTGGGTTTACTTCAATAGATTAATAAATTATCACAAATATTCATTTATACCACCCCTCCCTCTTTTTGCTTGTAATGGAGACACTTAAGAAACACTCAACTCATAACTTTAAGGCATAACTTGGTCAGTGTGAGTCACTCTCCTATGAACTGTGGTATAGAGTTACCACAGACATGTTATTGTACTTCTGAAATGAAAAAGTCTAAGGGAGAAAATGTACCTATTTTTATATAATTTAATTTTTTTCTAATTATTTTACTTAAGATATTGCTATTAAGATACTTAATTTTACCTATCTCCTTCCTTTCAATGAAATTTCTTTGATCAAAATTATATATTTGTTCAAATGAATTATTATGTAGATAACTTACCTTAGCTACATAATAATTACAAATTATTTCTTACGGTTTTTTGTAGTTCAAAAAATACTTTTACACATTATTTTCATTGATTCTTACTCAGTTGTGAGTAGGACACATATTCTTTATATGAGAAAAGAAAGACTAAAATAGGTAAAAATCAGACTTTGTTTAGTATGATTTAATTGTTGATTTTTCCTTAAAGCCTATGTTTATCACTATGATTCTGTGTATTAAGTGCTATTATTGTGGTTTGGGTAATTTTGTGAGATCAGACATAAATACACAATTATTTTTTGGTTTGTATCTTGTCTGGCAACAAATCATATGTGTGCAGGTACCTAAAACATGTCACTTAATGGTGGTATTATTTTTCATTTCTTTAGAGCTTTAAAAACAATTGATGAATTGGCTTTCAAGATAGACCTAAACAGCACACCACGTGTGAATATTACAACTCGGAATTTGGCTCTTGGAATATCATCCCTATCTCCACAGACTAGTGAAGTTTTAAATTTTAGCATCAGTCTTCCAAAAAATAATGAGTCATATTTTCAGGTATGAGCTAGTACAGTAGTTTCTTTAACTTTAACTAATTAGATAGATAAACACTTTATGATCACCTACAAGTTGCTCTTCAAGGAGATGCTGGTCTGAGGGATGGCAGGCAAGTTGGAATGCCAACTACGGTATGTGGCCACACAGAGGGAATATACTTTCAGAACCTAGATGATAGAGGTAGGCAGTTTACCTTCAGGTGATAGCAGAACTAAGTATGAAAGCACTAGTGGGGTCCACCCTTTTGGGAATGGGGATTTGGAATAAGTTCATCAAGAAGAAAGAACTTTATTAAGGGCCCAAAAGTGGGAAGAAGCATGATGTATTCTCTTTGCCAGTGGCTTTCCCAAGTGAAGGTTATAATTAGAAACCTGAAGAACTTGTCAAAACAGAGGGTGGGATCCCATTCCCAGGGATTCTAATTTAATTGGCCCAAGGCGGATCTCAAAAATTTGCAGTTTTAATGCGTCCCCAGGTATGGCCGATACCGTTGGTCTGAGGATCGTGCTTTGAGAACCAATGATGTGGAAGGTTGAGAAGGCAGGTGATAGTGAGGCTGGACAGGAAAGCTGGGGCCAGAATAATGAAGCCCTATCCGACCTGCTCAAGTGCCACTTGGGCAAATAACGTTTAAGTGTCTACTGTGTGCTAGACAGTGTTAGACACGTGGGCAAAGGAAAGAATTGAAACAGTGCCCTTAACATGGGAAGACACACGGTGGCATGGCATACTTCTCAACTGTGGAGAAAAGCCAAGATAAAATATTTACAAATCTGGATGTGAGGAAGAATTTATTCTGCTTTAGACTCCGGGCTCTTCAGGGTAACCCTATTTGACATTTTAAGAGTGAAAACTCGGTCAGCCTCTGTCTCATTCCAAGTCCATTTGCTAGCAAACACTCTTTGGCCTGATCTGTGGGCTCAGGAAAAATGGCATCCAAGTGTGCATAAAATTTCAGCTGCTTCTCTATCCGGTGATACTCATTCTCAGCAATCAAACAAATCAACTCTTTTTTTTTGGTAGTTATTTTTCACTGCATGTTTTGAGAAAGCTCAAAATTTTTTGTCACCCTGGCTGCAGTGCCTCAGTAGGTTGTGCCTCATCCTGTGCACCAAAAAGTCAACAGTTAGATTCCCATTAGGGCACATCCTTGGGTTGTGAGTTTGATACTGGTCAGGGCACGTGCATGAGGCAACTGATCTATGTTTCTCTCTCCCCCTCCCCCTCCCCCTCCCCCTCCTTTCCTCTCTCTCTTAAATCTATAAATATATTTAAAAATATATATTAATGTAAATCTAACTCTTATATTTGGAAATGTTAACTGATTTTTAAATTTCTCAGTTGCCTCAGTTAAAATCCATTCATTTCCTGTTTTGCTACATACGGGAAAACCAGTGAGATGCATGCCTTTGTCCATAGGGGATTCACCAGGAGGGCAGTGACAGGTGGAGGGAAAGGGCAGCCCTGGTTCTAGCCAAGGTGATACTTGCAGTAAGTTATCATTGTGATTTCATGGTGATTACTCTACCAATTTATCCCCGTGTGTGACAGATGGATTTTGAGAGCAGACATATGGATCCATTGGCTTCTGTAATTTTGCCTCTAAACTTACTTGAGAACTTAAGTCAAGAAAATTCTGTATTAGTTAAAAGAGCACAGTTTACTTTCTTCAATAAAACTGGACTTTTTCAGGTAAGTATTCATTAAACTGTTATTTTTTCCATTGCAAATTGAGTTCCTTTGCTCTAAAGGGAAATAAAAGTTTAGCTTCCATGGAACTGTATCATGACGTAGAAAAATTAACCTACTATATTTTGAAAAATTAAACATGTTAAGTTTTTGATTTGATTACAGATAATTGCATGCTTATGAATAGATGCGTTCATTTAAATATTTTTAATAAATCAGATATTAGATTAAGACTTGCATGATACAAGTATAAATGGAATTTATGGAGAAGTTACTCTTTACCATTCCTTTTGTTAAATATTTTATTAAAAACTCTCCAGGAGTTTAGATCTTCAGAGTTAAAGAAATCATGTGCCAAAGGAAAGGTTTTGTTTTGTTTTGTTTTGTTTTAATTCAACAGGAAGCACTGTTTACATAATGAGCAGCATTCTTGGCTTTAATCAGTTTTCCCATTAGTATTTCCAATGAACTTTGGCCTTCACACATTCCCAGATTGGGGTGGCATTGTGCTAAGCACATATTATCATTTTTATTGGCATCATTTCTGGATACTAGGAAGTCCACTGCCAGCAAACACTGGTGACCTCCGATTGCCTTTGAAAGCACAACCCCATCTAGGGCAATTTTACTCAGCCCTTAAAAAAAAAACTTATCTATTATTTTGAAGATACCAGTGTCTATCAAACAGAGAGACCTATGTAAGAGAAAGTGGCCAGTCTCAAGGAGACTTGACTGGGTTTCTAACAGGTCTGCCCTGCATGTCATGTGTGGAACAACAGCAAAGTAGACCACCAGTAAGTAAAAGGAATAACATGGAATAATTTATAGTAATTCATCACCAAACTTTAAAAATTTATCAGTAAATGTGTTCTGCAACGTATGCAGTTATAAAATTTTTGAGTAGATTAAAATGTATACCCCGTCATTACTCGCAA
>NW_005871059.1:8253422-8256117 GCF_000147115.1 Myotis lucifugus | reverse complement strand
GTAGATGCAGTTGTACTATCCTGCCATTAAAAGTTTTGTTTTTTTAATTTTAATATATTTTTCAATCACAGTTGAAGTACAAAATTATATTAGTTTCAGGTGTACAACCCAGTGATTAGATAACCCTGATAAATTTAGGAAACCCCCCCCCCCTGCACCATACATAGTTATTACAGTATTCTTGACCGTGTTTCCTGTACTGTACTTTACGTCCCCGTGACTATTCTGTAGCTACCAATCTGTACTTCTTAATCCCTCCACCTTTTCCACCCAGCCCTCCAGCCCCCCTCCCAACTGGCATTTGGTTGTTTTTTAAGGTCAAGATCATTGCTACAGAGAGCACAGCCGGGTAACAGGATTGACTTAAGTTTTGAGAGGTTAACCGTTATCTAAAATCTTGGCAAATGCTTTCTTAATTGCTATATTACCCTGGCAATCATCTGTTTATATGAAAAAATTACATGGGGGTTTGTGTTGTCGCAGGTGGTCCAGGCACGGGTTAGTCCCCTTCTTATGGAGGGTCCCAGTCACGATTCCACCATTTATTAGGCAGGCAGGAAGGCGGGCGGAAGTGAGCGGGCTGATAAGGACCGAGGCTTGGAAGTTAAGTCATCTACTCACTAGTTCTGCTTTGTCACGAAACCCTCGACCTCCTCGTTTTACCTTCTGGCCTCCTTTGTTTCAGCTCCCAGCTCCTTTATCCGTAACAATTTTTTTATTGTGGTAAAATATACAAAACAAATTTTACTATTTTTTAAGGACACAGTTTGGTGACATTGAGTACATTCACATTGTTCTGAAACCATCACCATGTGCATCTTCAGAGCTGTTTCATATTCTCACTGAAACTGCACCCATAGAATAACTCCCCTTGCCCCTCCCCAGCCCCAGGCAACCACCTTCTTCTCTCTGTCTCTGAATGTAACTGCTCTAGATTCCTATGTAAGTGGAATCATACAGTGTGTGTCCTTTTGTTACTGGCTTATTTCACCTAACATAATATTTTCAAGATTCACCCATATTATAGCATGTGTCAGAATTTCCTCCCTCTTTAAGTCTGAATAATATTCCATTGCAGATATACATACATACATACATACATACATATCTCCCTCATTTTGTTTATGCATTTTTCCATCCATGGACACTTTGATTTCTTCTACCTGTGGCTATTGTGAATAATATTGCTAATATTGCTGTGAACATGGGTGTGCAAATACCTATTTGAGTCCCTAATTTCAATTCTTTGGGGTTATACTAGACATAAAGAAGTTTAAAGAGGAAGTAAAATTACAGTGTAAAGAGTTTTGCTAAATGCACAGCATTTTATGATGGGGCATATATAGTAAACTTTAGGTAAATGAGTAACACAATTCCTCATGCGGTTATAGTTGATTTCCACCTGAAGTCTGTGTGAGAAGAGGTTACCCCTGGATTGCCTGTCATTCGTAGGTGCTGTTGGTACGACTAATGCTGACCCATTTCTTTGTGCAAACCTTAGCATTTTACTCTTTTCCCATAACCAAACCATAGGATTTTTCCATTTATTTTAAACACAACTTCATATTTTTATTCTTATGTTAATATAGGCAGTGCCTAATCCCATCTGTGCCTTCTGGGATCTGAACAAAAATGGTAAGTTTTCAAATATATTGGCTATCTTAATAACAACTGACTTTTAAACTTGTTAGACACCCCTGTATCCTTTTATTCCACCCCAAACCAGAGTGAGTCACAATATAAGTGTGATAGCAACTGAGCTGAAAATTTTAGTTTGGGTAGCTTGGGAACTAAATTCTAATTTCTAAAACTTTTTATTCATTGCAAGAGGAAATAGAAAGGTGTGGCTCTTTAAAAATTCAAACCTCTTTAATTTCAGTAATTTATAAAATAGAGTAACATTTGTATTGCCATTGTAGGTGAACATCGATGTACACTTGGTCTCACTCTTCTAGGACACTTCTGAGGAGGTTTTGCGATGTGCATAAGGCATATAACTAGAAATCCAGCTTGTGGCCCTCAGAGTATGGGAGAAAGCCCACCGCAGGGCTGAAAGATAGGGATGGTTATAATAGGTGTATACCACTGGGAACAAGTGAGCTGCCTCCTGAATGACGTTTGACAATCAGGAGACAAAGGCAAAATTCAGAGTTCGATCATGAGGTGTAAGGTGTGGAGATCTCTTTGAAGGGAAGGACCAGAGATGAAACCTCCCACTTCTACCCCCTAAGGGTCACCTTCCCTTGGGGTCCCCATTGGGATTATCCTGCTTCTTGGCAGAGATGTGGCCTGCAGATGTCCAGACCTCTTTCCTCGATACTCTATCACAGCTGGAAGGTTTTTTTGTTTAATTTTTAGTTGCCCAGTTTTGAAAAGTTCCTGATTTACTAGATACATAATTTAAAAATGATATTATCTTCCATTCTTAAAAACATTCTTCAAATGTATCAGTTGCTCATATTCCACAGCATAGTATAAAAGTCAGGACAGATGTATTAAAGGCATTTATCGGAAGTTGCCTCTGTGCACCACTGCCATGTCCATGCTAACATGTTCCAAGAAAGGCCTTCCTGTTCTCATGTCTTCACGAAAACATAGACTGACTGACTCCGAGGTGGGAAAAAAGTTGATTTCTAGAGGATTTCATCCATATATAATGTGTTTGGAAAAGGATATTCCCTTTTAGGAAAGTCTG
>NW_005871059.1:8175156-8253052 GCF_000147115.1 Myotis lucifugus | reverse complement strand
AAAATCAATGGGGGGGGGGAGGAGACATATGTACTACTATTTGTAATACTTTAAAAAATAATTTTTTAAAAAAAAATCAGCTTTAAATAGTATGCATGTTACAGATAAACTGTAGGCAGGAGATATGGAGGCATTTTCTCTAAAGAAGATACCATCCATTATAGAGGAGGAACTGACCTGCCGTTGTTTTTATTGTTTGCTGACTTCCCCCTGCAGAAGGGTCTGGATTTTGGAACACGTCGGGATGTGTTGCTCACACAGATTCAGACGCGAGCGAGACGATCTGCCTGTGTAACCACCTCACACACTTTGGAGTTCTGATGGTAGGGAAGGATTTTGAAACTCATTTTGAAATAATATAATTTTGGAAGGCATACTTTTTTGTGTGAATCAGCCTTTTGAGCTTATGTGTTTGGGGAATTATTTCCTGATAATTTTCATCTGTACCATGAATCTTGATTCTTAATGAAGAATCTAAGTAACAGAGATCATATATTAAAAATATACAAAAGTGCCCGGCCGGCATGGCTCAGTGGTTGAGCATCAACCTATGAACCAGGAGGTCAGGTTTTGATTCCTGGTCAGGGCACATTCCCAGGTTGTGGGGCTCGATCCCCAGTGTGGGGTGCAGCCAATCAACAATTCTCTCTCATCATTGATATTAATATTTCTCTATCCCTAGCCCTTTCTCTCTGAAATCAATAAAAATATTTTTTAAATAGAAAAGTAATTGCAGAAAAGGAACCTACTTTTTTCCCATAGCATTAACAGTGTTGATAAATAATTCTAGAAACAAGAATATCACCATGAAACTTTTGAATTCATCCACAGACTTGTACCTTTACTTATATCTGATATTCTTGAGTTTTTGCGGATATATGTGTGTGTGTGTGTGTGTGTGTGTGTGTGTGTGTGTTTTATTGATTTCAGAGAGGAAGGGAGAGGGAGAGAGAGATAGAAACATCAATGATGAGAGAGAATCATTGATTGGCTGCCTCCTGCACATCCCCCACTGGGGACCGAGCCCGCAACCCAGGCATGTGCCCTTGGCTGGAATCTAACCTGGGACCCTTCAATCCACAGACCAATGCTCTATCCACTGAGCCAAACCAGCTAGGGCAGCGGACACTTTTCTTGTAGTGTGCCCTTCAGGTCCTAGCAGAGCCATTGTTTCTGTGTAGTTTCCATAAAGGGATCAGAGCACATATGTTTTTTAATGGAAGATGGGGGAAATGTGTGCTGAGGCAATAAAGCTATATGCATTGGAATCACAGACATCAGATTACATTTATCCCCTCCCTTAAGTCTTACGCCCACTTCCTTTGGGACTGGGAGGAAGCTGTGAGGACCGTGTGATGTAGTATTTGGCTCATGTATCCACTCGGCCAATGTAAATGTCTATTGCCCTATGGTAATCCTGCGAGTTGTAATTTTCCTGACAACCCAGTACATAAAACCTCTGAAGGATAAGAACAAGTCATTTAAAAGGGTGATCATCACAGAAAATAACTTCTTAACTTTCTCAAAATATATTTTTTTCCTTTACCGCCAGAGCATGAAAATGAACAATTAAACTGTAGTGTGTTTTCACTAAGTGATTTTAAAAAAATACTGTTTTCTTCCATTTTCTCTTTTCTTCAAAAATGAGAACATTCTTTCAGAAAATACCTATGCATTATTACTCATTATATACAAAATGTGCTATTACTCATTCAGGTATATAAGCTTTAGCTTAATTGATTTAACTACTTCAGCTGTATTTGTGTGCGGGTGTGTGTGTGTTTGAGCATGATTGTGTTGTAAGTCTGATATTAGATAATAGATAACAGTAACACAATTCGCTGTTCAGAAACGATTTATTCAAAGTTTAGCTTTGCATTACTTTGAATAATCAGTAGTTTCTTCAAAATTGTTTAAATTTTATTATGAGTTTGTGATTAGGTATGACTTTTTCTATTGTAGACTGATTAAATAATTAGCTTTATATGCAGGTGGCTCTATGCATATTTTTAGTGCTATACTTCTGCTTTCCACCTTGGCTGGTTTTGTGAGTTTAGAAACTGCTGGAAGAAAAATTTTCCAGAATTTATCCTTTCTGGCAATGTGCCCACATCCTTTCAGCTTTCCAGACCACCAAGACTTTCTTCAGAGTCTTTCTTGATTTACAAACTATTTACTCACTCGTACAAGAAATCCCCAGTCTACATTGCTCCATGACACATTTGCCATATGAGAAGTTTTAAAAAATGTACCTCCGACCCCATAATTATATCTTCTAATACACAAATGTATGAAGAATTTAATGGTTCTGCTGTATTTCTTTGTAGTAAGACTGATTTTTATATTTTTAACAATCAGAGGAATTGTTGGCTTTCAGAGGAATAAATGTTTGTGTACTTTTCATTCTCTAAAAATACAAAACAGTATGAGAATGGGGTTTAAATTGGTATCATCAGCAAATAGCATTATTTTACTTCACACTTTAAATTGTGGCTTTAATTGTGGTTTGCAGGTCAACTGCCTGGCCTAGTTAGGAGCCATAGGTTTTTCAAGCAGTAATGGCAAGTCACTTGGAGATTCCTCAAGACCATTTCACTGACCTAATGAAACCTTGGATTCACTGAAATATTGGTTGAAGTCACCTATCTGTGAGTCAAGTGGCACTGACTCAAATACCATCCCATGTGACACAGGATCCCCCTTCCTGCAATGTTTTGAGGGATTCCTAGAGAGGATGAAGAACCCCCCACCCAACCCTGAGCCCATGTACCTGCTGAATTCTGTCACTTTGTGCCTTTCTTGGTGTCACAGAGGTGCTGTCCCTGCTACTTACTACATCAGCCAAACCTGAAACTAAGTCTGTGTCTTCATTTCACACACATGTACATACAACAAACACCCCTTACTGGAGGCCTTAGTGTGACTGGCAGGTTTTATTGACCTTTTGGTGAAAAGTAATAGAAAATAGAATGAAAAACTTAAAACACAAATATTTTTTCATAATTTAACACCTAAAAGTTTAAATCAGATATTCTTTTTGGAGGATGTCCCTTCTTCAAGAAAGCTCTGTTTTAGAACATCTGCATAATGGAGGTTTCTTTCTCCTCCAACCGGGATTGAGTGGTTGGTCTCAAGATTTATCCCTATCCCAATTCCCCAATTAAGGAAGAAAAGAACAGTTTTTCTACCAAGCCCAGACTTTTCAAGTCTGCCTCAACACAGTGAAGTGAATATTTCTTATTAATATGCTAGAAAGCATTTACTTCTTTCTACTCGACATGCACCCCCTAACATTTTACATGGTGCCTTTAACAAAGTTTGGCTTCCCATTACTTTGAATAATCAGTAGTTTCTTCAAAATTGTTTAAATCTTATTATGAGCTTATAATTATGTATTACTTTTCAGGTCTATAAAGATAAAAATTATGACCCCCAAAAGTCTTAATGGATTCTCATTTATGAAAAAAAGATAAAGACCACCCCACCCCATACCTACCAAGCTTTGGGATAACACAGTTAGGAGCCTCAGCACCATTCTCAGGGCCTGACAACCACAGTGCAGCACCAGCCTCTGGTCGTCCGCTGGCTGAGCTCCTCCCTACTGGGCAAAGGACTCACCCAAGGGCTTGGCCATGAGGGCCACAAGGGCTTCCATTTGAACTTGTGCCCCCAACCCTGCAAATGTTAAGAATGGGCTTGATAACTATTGTGCAAAGCAAGGATCTCCTCTCCAGTTTCTATTGGGGAACCCAGTGGTTTTGCTCTTCAAGATATACTACTGTGAAAAGAGCTTGGGTAACAAGGTAATAGATGAAAACCATCTGTAACTCCCTCGATACTGCTATATTTTGTTTCATGGAGTGATCCACAAGAGTATAATAAATGGAAATTTCAATACTGATTTACACTGTTTTTTACTCCTAAGGTTGAGCTGAGATTCTAAGTCCTAGCAAGGGACTTCTTAATAAAACAAAAGCATCCTTAGAAAAGAAAGATTCTCACAGCTGCTTTCCATGTTTTGTATAGGACCTTCAAGGAACTGCCTCACAGATAGATGCAAGAAACACTAGAATTCTCACCTTCATCACCTATATTGGATGTGGAATATCTGCTATTTTTTCAGCAGCAACTCTCCTGACATATGTTGCTTTTGAGTAAGTATTTTCTATCAGCCAAACCCAGTGCTAACTATTCTAAAATGTGAATAAGAAATTGCCTCAGCTTTTAAAAACTTTCATGCACTTTGCAAATCTCTGTGGGGTAGTTCAGTTTTAATGTTCAGGTTTCTTCTAAGATATGTCATACAGCATGAATTGTCCAGCTATAGTGTCTTAATTTATAATTAGTGTATGTCTATTGATAAAATGAATTTAAACCTGTTAGAGATGATTATCATATAAGTAAATAAACATTGCATTCATTGTTTTTTGCATGGTACAAGATGAAAACATTTGCTTCACAAATATTATAACATTAGACCTAAAACAGAAATTTTTGTTTTAAAAATAATCTTCACCTCATTAAAAATCAAGAAACTTAACAAAAATTTAAGGAAATTATTTTTAACAAAAATACCATTTTTATGACTATAGTTTTTCTAGATTAAAAAATACCAAGCTGTTGAAACCAGTTGGCAATTATTTAAACAATTAGAGACCATTTTGAAATAAAATTAATATTTATAAAATCTTTCTAAGTTTCCAAATGCTTGCAAATATCATTAGCCCTCCCCTCATGGAACCAGATCCTGGAGATGGTGCAAGCTAACCCATTGCATTGCTGTGTGAGATATGAATTTACTGCCTGTACTTAAAAATTTTATTTACAATATTCATTCTCCATATCTTCCTTTTTTCCATTTTAGAAAATTGCGAAGAGATTATCCCTCCAAGATCTTGATGAACCTGAGCACAGCGCTGCTGCTGCTGAACCTCAGCTTCCTCCTGGACGGCTGGATCACCTCCTTTCACGTGGTGGGTCTCTGCACCGCCATCGCGGCGCTGCTGCACTTCTTCCTGCTCGCAACCTTCACCTGGATGGGGCTGGAAGCGATCCACATGTACATTGCTCTGGTGAAAGTATTTAACACTTACATTCGCCGATACATCCTGAAATTCTGCATCATTGGCTGGGGTGAGCATCCTCAAAATGTCTGGCTTTCTTTTCAATTTCCTGGGAATTGCCACATTTTCATAGGAAAATGCTGTCTTGAAAGAATAGCATCGCTCAAAGAAACTTCAAATTAGCAAAGGATGTGGATGCAATACCTTAAGGAAGTATAATATTTGTAAAAACTGTTCAACAGACCTCACTAAATGCAGGAGTAAAGGCAAAACCTCTGGCCCCTGAGTCACCACAAACTTATTTCCTGTGCCCTGAGCCAGCCCACCCAAGTCTGAAGAGGCAGCTGGCAGACAGTGGTGCATTTCCATTATGTTTCAAAATATAAAGGCCGGCTCAGACTCCTAGCTACACTCATCCCTAGACACATGCCCATGTCTTAGAAACCAGAGGGAGAATGTTGGTTTTGTGTGTGCGCAACCAGAATACTGACAGAATTCTTTCCTTGAATGTCTAGTGATTCCTCAGCCAGACATGGATGATTGTATTAGTCTCTTTGGGATCTTCTAAATGGGCTCCTTTCTTTATCTGGGTTTTATATCAAACCAGGCATTTTAGAGCTTTCTCACAAATCTCTTTTTCAGATTGCAATGTAGAAATATGAGCCATTTCCAAGATGTTCACAATTTTAGGAGGCATCTTTAAGGGAATTGGGACAGTGTAATTTTTCTCAATGAAATATACATGGAATTGCTTTACTTGTTGACTCTCTTGAGAGAAAAAGGAAGATTATAAAGACTTTATGGTCTCAGTATTTCTCCCCCATTTTTTCTAAAGACTTTTTTATATATAGAAAAGGGAAAAATGAGCTATAATTCCTGTGCTGCCTGAACTAACAGTTGGTCTAACAGGCATCATTAATGAAACCACATTTGCTGGTCCTAGATTCAATATAAATCAGCTTCTGGCTCTCCAGTGGGTACTAGAAAACAAACAGATATTTACATACCTGTCAGTTAAGAGTAGGTTTTGATCGTTGACAATTGAGTTGGATGTTCCACACCAAAGAGAATGTATTTGTTATTTTAACCAAGCTGCCAGCTCTAAGAAATTTGATTCTGTGATATGAAGTGTTTTCTTTTTTTCTGGCCATTATCAGTCTTAAAAAGCAGTTTCAGATGCTTTAGAAAAGTTGCTCATGGTGTGGTCTCTTTATAACAGGTTTACCTGCCTTCATTGTGTCAGTTGTTCTAGCAAGCAGAAGCCAAAGTGAAGTTTATGGGGAAAAGAGTTATGGAAAAGAACAAGGTGATGAATTGTAAGTAATAAAAACTTGTCAGAAATTTATCTGCAATGAGTGTATGTCCTTTGTTTCCTAAAGTTTAGTGTAAGTTTCCATGCCAACAGTGAGCCTCTTATTTTTGGAGGTTGAGTGCATCGGCATGCCTTTACCAGGATCTTTACTACACCATGATGTACTCAGTTGAATGCCCTGAACTCTTAGAGCCCCTGGGGGAGTGCAGAAGTCTCAGATACTGTCTTCTAGGCTCAGAAGACCCTTTCTATTTGAGATTTCCTAATACTCCCACCTCCTTAAGCCCACGTACATCTTAAAGTGAGTTAAATAATAGTGTCAGACAATAATGCTAATGAGCCAATGCTAATATGAGTGTTCCATGGAAATGGAGGGAATGGACACGTCAGTGTGTTCTTGGATAATTTGGAAAATTTTCCTCAGGCTGTGATATCATTGAGGCTAAGGTGGTTCTATTGCTCACTTTCAGTAGTTACTTTTCTAATATAGGATGTTCCAGAAAAAATGTATACACACACTTTGAATAATTATAAAGGCAGTGTTTATTGAAATACATTTTATTTTCATTTAACAGCTATTAGCTGTTAAAGTGTGTATACATTTTGGTGGGGGGGGCACCCTGTATTTTATGCAGCACATAGTAGGTACTCATGCAATTGAATGAATAAAGGAGCTTACTCCTGACTGTGCTGCCACATTACTATACACATATCATGAATGGTAAACACTTTTATATCCAATTAATATCCAATCCTGTCCCATTTTCTTGTGGTCTTTCCTTAGTTTATATTTCCATAGTAGCACCCAAAAGACCCCCACAATAACAAGAATAGAATAAAAGTTTTAGGTCAGGAATTTCAGGACTCTAAGGGAACTGCCATATGTAAAGAAATATTAGCTTCAGGGATAAGCAGTATCATTTTGGGGAATCTTTATAATAAGATATATTAAAAGTGCCCTGCTGTTGTGGCTCTGTGATGAACCAAGAGGTCCCTCCCTGGTTCCATTCCTGATCAGTGCAAATGCCAGAGTTGTGGGCTGGATCCCCAGTAGGGGGCATGCAGGAGGCAGCCGATAGATGTTTCTCCCTCATTGATGTTTCCATCTCTCTCCCTTCCTTCTCTCTAAAAAAATCAATAAAAACATTTTTTAAAAAGGTATGTTAAAAGTAAAAGTCAGTACATAAGTTCTAAATAAGGTAATCTTAAAAGTATGTTAGTCACCTCTTACAGAACTTTAAAGTACATTTAATAAATTGCTATTCCATCAACAACTGTCATTTACTGAGCATTTACTATATGCCAGGAATCATGTTGGATTCTGGAATTCATAGATGTTCAAGGTAGCTTTTGCCTTTGTGGCAGTCATGTTCCACTGTGGAAGACATAACCCGGAATGGTGACTATTTGTACTAGAATTTTAAGATAAATTTAAATGCCTTAAATAATATATCCAATTTTTAAGGTACCTAAGATCTTTCATAGTATTATTATTAGGACCTGGGACATCTGCAAATTATGGTACATGTTAAATTTACTCATAGAATGTTTACACATAGTACAGTTTCTAAATTGCCTTTATCTGTTTTCAAATCTATATATAATTTTTAATATCAAGTATATCTTTCCTCATTTCATAAGGATATTGTAACTAATGTAAGTTTTTTAATTGTACATGAGAAATGTCACTATAAGAATGTCACAGTTTTACAATAAGGTCTTGCCTCAACTAGACCAACTATATTAATAGGAGTTCTTTTGCAGTATGGGATCCACAATTATGTGTGTCTTAAGTAGGAATTTACTCTTCTTGCATGACAAAAAAAGACACCCATAGAAATAAGCAATAAACTGGCATTAATTTATGGCTGAAATGTCAGAGTCAGAACCTCTGCAGCTCTCTTGGCCTTTCTCTCATGGGTATAAGGTGATTGCTGCTGCTCCATAGCTTGCTCTCAGGTTTGAAGCAGAAAGAATGAATAAGGGCCTGGCCAGTTGAGTTTATCAACATAGCTCTCCAGATTTTGCTTCCATATCATTTTGTAGAACAATGTCCACAGGAACAACCCTTAAATAAAAAAGAGATTGAAAATATGAGTACTTAAACTTCCCATTCTCTGGAGTGCAGACACATGTGAGGAAAGGGGTTAGACATGGTTTTGGGTAAACCAACCAAGAGTGTCCTCACGCCAAGTCAGAATTCAAGTAGCCACCTGGTTTTCTTCTCAACTCTTGATTTAAATAACTAGACATTAAAGTGATAGCTATCCAAAACAAACAAAGAAAACAATGAACACATCAAGAAGGAAATGGAGGTCCAAGAAATGAAGTGACTCTCAAAAGGTGTGTGAGAAAGGCCTAGCCAGGGGAAGTCTTAGGTCAACAGGCATGGTAATCAATTCCTTTTTCTTTCTTGTTTCTTCTCCTTTAAGCTGTTGGATTCAGGATCCAGTGGTATTTTACGTGACCTGTGCTGGGTATTTTGGAATCATGTTTTTACTGAATGTCGCCATGTTCATCGTGGTAATGGTGCAGATCTGCGGAAGGAACGGCAAAAGGAGCAACCGGACCCTGCGGGAAGAGGTCTTACGGAACCTGCGCAGTGTGGTCAGCCTGACATTTCTGCTGGGCATGACATGGGGTTTTGCCTTCTTTGCTTGGGGACCCTTATATATCCCTTTCACGTACCTCTTCTCCATCTTCAATTCATTACAAGGTAAGATAAATGGTACCTGAACAATTTCCACTTTCTAATTTTGTCATATTTGCAAACAGCTTCATTGTTGGACAGACGCCACACTAAGTTTCTGCTATTCCAAGTGCATAGTTTTGGGCATAGGGTAGGTATTCATGAAAAATGTATTGAATGGAAAATTGAAGTAGAATGTCAGTGTATTTGTTTGTTTGTTTTCAGAGATGTAGCCCAAGGACCCAGGACAGTACCTGGCAGATAGTAGGTGCTCAATAAACACATGTTGTCGCATGACTGAAAATGGGCAGGGAGGTGCCAGGTTTAAAGGAGTGCACAGATCACTTCACCCCTTACGGTTTTGCTGAGTGCTGGTGCTGCTCCTCATGAACCTCTTCCCATGCGGTGTGCTATTCTTGACCTGTAGAATTTTTAGACTCTATGCAGGGACAGAGCAATTCACCTTGGTTCCTTGGATGCTTGTTTTTCAAAATAAATACCAGTACTTCAGTTAAGAAATGCTCATTTTTTCATGATATATGACAGTTAGTTCCGCTTTAACAAACACTTGCCAATGGCCTGCTTTGTACAAAAATTCAAGGGTTCCTTCAAGGAGCTCCCTGTCATACTCCTGATTCCATAATACAAACACTAGTGTACATATGATGGATTTAACTTTAAGGGAATATTAAATGTCATTCTTCAAGACATTGGATATACTCTATTTTTAAAAACTTCCTAATGTTCTGAAGTACCATGAGGTCCCAACTCCAAAAGGAATAGGTGACAATGTTAGGTGTGTGGGGGAAGAAGAGCTGACTAAAGCAAGCTAGACAAATCTGTGCAGGGGTGGAAAGTGGTGGAAATCAAGTTTGTGCTGCTCACCAAATGAGATGCCTAGGCAGGTGCTCCCTACAGGTGTGTGCTCCCTACAGAAGTTCGCATTTTCCTGCAGGAGAGTGTTTACTGATTTGTATTGTACAGATCTGCTTTGCTTTTCCTCTTAGGTTTCCCATTAGCTCATGAGCTCCTGAGGAAAAAAAAAAGTCCCATAGTTGGTGCTGAACAATTGTTTATTAAAAGAATAAATGGATTGCTGGATAAAGAAAGGGAGGGTCTTTGGGTATGGCCTAAATCCAGCTTGAGGCTCCTCTGACATAAATCCACATTAATTGGTTCAACAAATTTTATTCAGGGTCACTCTCCCATAACGGAGGAAATATGTGGGCTCATTATCTTCAGTAAATAGGATAATAAGCCTCAAGTGAACCTCCAAAAGGTGAAAACTGAAGAGGTAGCCTATGCACACATCTTCACGGGATCTAGCTTTGTAAAGTGATTTTTCCTGTATTTAATCTGTTCTGTAATATACAACATAAATGTGCCTAGATAAATATTGACAAAAATGTCCATTAACATTAGAGATTCGATGGTTTTATATTTCAGTTTTGTACATGAAAAACACATTAATCTGCCACCCCAACCTAGTTTTTGCTTGTAGAATTTCCTGGCAGTTTCTATAACCTCCAAGAGCCGTAGTTGTCTGTTCAGCTCTGTTTCCATTCATGAGAAATGGGATGTTTTATTTTTCCCAGCATAGGTCTTCTGTCAGGAGGGAAAAATATTATTAACCATCATTAAGTTATATCCTTCATAAATCACTGACTTTTAAGATTAAATTTAAATTATATTAATTCAGAACAGATTTTGCACATCTAATGACATTAAAACACCTCCTAAAAAGGAAATTAAAATTAAAAGGCAAGGATACATAGCACAAGCCTACCAACAATTAATTGCTTACCGGCCAAGCCTGTACAAACACTACTCAAGACACCATGGGAAGGCACTTAATGGTTTTGATTTGAGTCATTTTCTGAATCTTTCAAGTGAGGTTTGTTGTTAAAAGTATATGCTTTATTAAAAGAAACATGGAATTTAGACAATTTAAAGAAACAATTCAGTGAGTGAAACATGAGCTCAGGTAGTACTAGGACTACATTATGTCTATTTCTTTTCTTTCTGATATTCTTTATTCCAGAAAAAAAAAAGCAACAACAACAACAAAAAAAAAACTTTATGTGACCCCTTTACCTCATGGAGCTTATATGCTAGTAAGAGAGATTGACATTAACCAATTATGTCACCATATAAAAGTACCTGGTGGTGTTAATAATAATTGACAGAAGACATGGAATTCTAAGCTGAACTCTGAAGGATCAATAGGAATTAACTAGGTGAAAGTTGTGAGTGGAAGTGGGGAAGAGAATATTTCAGGTAGAGGGTACTTCATGTGCAAAAAAAAAATTGTATAATAAAGTCCTCACTTAATGTGGTTAATAGGTTTTATGACTTTAAGCAAAACGAAGTATAAGGAAACCAATTTTACCATAAGCTAATTGATATAAACTAAAGTTAAGTTCCTATGGCCTCTCATCAACATTATAATGAAATGACATTATTCAAGGATCTGCTGCAGTTGGTAATTATAACACCTGCTCAAGGAATTAATAGAAAGCTCATATAACCTGAAGAACCGAGAAAGAGCAGGAGAGAGAGCAGTGTGGCACAAAAGGGAGTCTGGGTCTAGACCAGAAGGCCCTGTGTTTTGATCTTTATGAGAGCAACGCGAAGTCTTTGAAACGTTTTAGGCCTGTGAAATGACATGATCAGATGTACATCTTGCAAAGGAATCTGGATATAATGTAAAGAGTGGATTAGAGTAGCCCAGTAGCGTCTGTAGGGAGAGTAGATAGGAAGCTATTGCAATGATCCGGGTAAAATAACATGGTACAGTATTTTAGATTGTGGTGGGAATGGGGGAGCTGTCGAGATGTGAGAAAGCGTCAAGAGAAATTTAGGAAGTATGCTACTACAAAACACTCATCATTGGTTAGTTCATTAGAGTAAACTCTTATGTTTCTAATGATTTGGGTAAAAGGTCTTTTTATTAATGGAATCTTATAGTTCATTGAAGCCTATCATTATGAGAATTGGCAATGGCCAAAGACTGAGAATGTAATACAATATTCTGAAAACTAAAACTATGCCAAACATACTTTAATTTTCTCAAGCTTAGCTCATAGTTGAGCATCTGAAAATCAGCAGGATTTTCATCATGAATGCCCCAAGTTATCAATTGATAATGAATGGCTGTAGTACTATAGACGTGGCACCTGCAGGAGGGACAGGTGTTTGAGCTGTCATGGCGTGTATATCACAGGAGTGACTTTTGCTAGCAGATTTCTTCTAACTTTTGTATATGTCTTCAAATATTTGATTAAAGCATTTAAATTATTAAAAATAAATGTATATATTTTATTTGGTTAAATATGCTAAAATTTTTAGAAATGTATATATTTTTAATGTATGTATGTGTTTGTATACAAATACATATGTACATGTATAATTATATGGGTACTCACATAAATCAGTATAGCCTATTACAGTTTTATAAATGCTTTATTTTTCTTTTATATGTTTTATTTTTTCTTTTCATGTTTTCTATTTTTATTATTTTGTATATTTTTAATTTTATATATACTTATAACTGTACATTTAATGGCAAAATCATGTGAAATGGATATCAGAAAATTATTATAATCTGTGTGGCTATAACTAAAAATTTACCTACTTGACTAAGCAAATGAAATCATGAATTGAATCAAGGCTAGAATCAAATTTATTATTTTCTAATTTTCCACAGTATATTGTTTTGTTCTTTTTATTTTGCCTAGTTCACTTGTTATATATTAATTGTTTCATCGAGTTTTTTCTCTATGATGAAAAGATAAATATATACCTATCTGCTTTTGCTATCCTTTCTGCTTTCCCAGGATAAAACTATCAGAAATTTTAATATTTTTCTAAAGAATACAACTTGAGAAAAATTGTATGGCATACAAATTGCTATTCAAAAGAGAACAGATGTTTGATAAAAGTATATCATAATTCACATGCCTGAGAACCTTAGACTTTATTTCAACAAATACGTAACTCATCCTAAAGAAATAAAAGGCAACTCCCTGGTTGCTGAGGAGCTGTTGGCCAGAATCCTGATGGCATCTCTGTCCTTTGGCAATGTCAGTGCACTTGTAGGATTGAATTATTGCTCTAAGGTGCAGCACGTGCACATAGCTGTTCCTTAGACTAGGGGTGAACATATCTCCGACTGGATATATTTCCGTTAACTGTACAAAAGTATGTTACACTTTCAATTAGATCAGGCTTCTTCAATGTATAGGGAAGTTTACCTCTTCTAACAAGTTCATCAGGATCTAAAGTCTAGCCCCATACTAAGAGCTCAGTCTTCAACTTTCCTTTTCCAGGCATGAGAAACAACATTGATTAATAGTCTCAGGTGTCATCAGCCCATATTCTGTATATGTATGTGACAACATAATACAATGCAACATGTGGTTCTATCAGTGGAAACTCTGATGGCCAACACAGAAGGGCATTATCAGCCTGCTCAGATATAATGTTTGCTGTTAATTAATTTGATAACATTAAGATATCAGAGCAACAGAAATGACATATTTGTTCAGTGCATTGTTGTTTACAAAGCACTTTCCCGTAACTTCTGTCATCTAATGTAATTCTTACAGTAAGTCTGAAAGGTAGAGGGTATATTCTCCATTTTACAGGCTCATGAGAGTCAGTGACTTTCCCAATATCAGTTTGAATCTGACAGTGTAATATTTACGATGTACCATATGTGGAAATAAAAAGGTACATTATTAGGGAAAGTTTCTAGGAAGTGAATATTTGCCTCCACTAAAAACAAAAACCCTGTTAGTAAATATATGTTTAATAAATAAATGTGAATTTAATCTCTTTCCCTTATTCAGCAAAAATCATTAAGGAAAATAGATTTATTATTTTAATACTTTTGGTAAAGTAAGAATATTAAATCAAATTTTCCAATCCATGGCTAGAAGCCTCCTGAGAGTTAAGCTGTGTTATAATCACACATACAACACACATAGTGAATTGGCTCCAAGGCAATGAACCACCTTTATACCCAAACATCCGAAATGACATTGTGTTGGCTGAGACATTACACACATCAAGGAAATAAATTACTCATCTTCAGGCATGGAATTTTGTGCCACAGAGAAGTAATTTTCTAAGGGGCACCTTGGTAGTATGAAAGGAGGATTCAGGAGGTTCCTAAACCTAAATGATCCCCAGCCCAGCAGCCAGCTGGCTATGTCTGTGAGACAACAGAACAAATGAGCTGTTCGGAGATTTGGACTCAAGCTTGCTGGGAAGCTCAGAGGTCATCTAGACCTTTTCTGTCAAAAGTCAGTTATGTAGAGTATGGGACCTCTTTTGCCCAAATGCCTGATTTTATTAATTCTTGACTGATTTTCCCTTCAAATCTCCAGAACCACTTATCACTCATCATTATTACCCATTCGGATTCTATCCCACATCCCTGACATGACCTGTATCTGCAGTCTTCCCCTTCATTGTGTTTCTGGTTCTTTCTTATCCAGGGTAAAAAGAAGTCAGTTTAGGCCATTTGTCAGAATTTATTGATGGCAATCTTGCTGAAAGTGTCAATGGCCTTTAGTTGGTCAAGAACTCATTAGGAGATGAGGATTCTAGGTTTTGTTTTGTTATTCTTCACCAGATTTCTTGAAAGTGACCTTTTAGAGCAGTAAAAGAATGACAATCTGTGTTGCCCCAAATTTTGCTGTGTAGCATTCATTTTCATATCTAAGGGAAACAGTTTTTTAAAACTTTTGATAATCAGGCTAAAGATCTGAGAACATCCCGTTGGCCACTCATCTTACATCTGCCCCAGAAAGCCACATGTCTTTGCCAGAATCAACCAAAGGGAGTGAGTTCTGGGTGGGAGCCAGACTCCCAGCCAAAATATTGAGGCTAAGATGCTCTCTTTTTTTCTAAATAAATACTAGTAGCTCTTATAAAGACAAAGGTGAAACAAGCCCATACAATCTACAGTGAATATAATGCCATTACTTACAAGTAGGCTTTTTCTCTATCCAAATATGATACTGGAATGTGTCCTAAGGTAGGTGAAAGGAGGAAGTATAAAAAGCAAATCCACTACTTGAGATTTTTCAGAATGTTTGTGACTCCAAGTTTAGAGCACTCTCAGGTGTCCTGTTGCCAGATTTGCTGACCCAGCCTTGGCCTGTGGCCTGCTTCTCTCAGAGGCTTTGAGGAAGTGGGTTCCTCACGTTCCCTCCCTAGGCAGGATCAACAGGCAGGCCCACCTTCTCACATACTTTGAACACCCTTCCTCCATCACAATTGAAAATATCATTTATTTTATGAGGAAATTGTAAAATTTACCAAGAATCGAGACATCTTGAATTCACATATTGCTCTAATTTTTTTTTTAAGTGAGCAGATACTTCTGACTGACTAATGGAAGATGGAGGTAAAGGAAGAGAAGGCAGGGGTGAGGGTGGGATAAGCAGGTAAGGACTGGTCAGGAATCTGTTCAATTAAAGTAGGTTTAAACCTGGCAAGTGTTGCTCAGTTGGTTGGGTGTCATCCCATTCACCCTCACCAAGAGATCACTGGTTTGATTCAGATCAAGGCACAGGACTGGATTGTGGGCTCTATCCCCAGTAAGGGGCGTGCAGGAGACAGCCCATCAAAGTTGTGCTTTCACATTGAAGTTTCTCTCTTCTCCCTTCCTCTCTCCAAAAAATCAATAACTATTCTTTTGAAAAAGGTATTTAAAGTAGGTGTCAGTTTTTGTTTTTCTTCTTGTTCTAGCAGGAAGTCTGGGTTCCTATAGGTAAAATAAAGAATTCAGGCAGTTACTAAGCTTAAGAAACTATTTCTAAGGAACTTTGGCTTAGAGTCATCAGACTGGTGGTTTTACAGGCTACCATTCACCAATAAAGGACCATTATGAACTCTGTTTTGTGAGATATAAAGGTTTCGTGAAACTAGTGCTAGCCTGTCAAGATGAAATAAGGACTTTAACTCTGAATTCAATCTTTGAGCCATTTTAACTTCCAAACTTTTATGGGCAATGTTCCCTCTCCCTGATCAGTTAGATAGCTGTAAGACACACGATGAAGAGCAAAGGCTGATTATTCTGGTCCCCAGTCACAGCTAAGAAATCTAGACCAGCACATTTTTCCAGGTGTTATGAAGAGTCTCTGAGGTGCCATGTGGTTGATATGAAGATTCTCAAAGGGAAAATATTTGACAGAAAGGGAGCAGAGATGAGAGTGAGAAATCGGACATAGTTCCTTGGATGTCAACATACAACTCTTAATGATTTTAGTTCTGCTTCTGCACCCATATCTGTAAGTAGGTGGGAGGAAAAACCCTCAAAATTGAAGAGGGATAACCATCTGTTTTCTCACTTTGGCCTCCAAGGGCCTTGGCTCTCTGGCTATATTTTCTACTCTTCCTTCCTGAAGAATTAGAATTTGCGTACATGTACTCTTCCGGATGGATACCTACCACATTTCCAACAGTGGAGCTCTACAAGGATGTTTTGTCATGAAAGAATTTGGCTATATTTATTGCCAGACTAACCTAAATTCAGGTGAAAGGGGCTGGTTATCACAAATGGTCAAACAACATATTATGAGAATTCTATTCTGATTTAAAATGGAAATGTGTCTCATGACAAAAGAATTTTCATACTACCTTGGAATTTAAGAATATATTCATTCCTAAGAATTCTCATTTCTTATGCCTATTACCTAATTGTGTCGCACTGCATCACAATTCAGAGTGGGAGATGGAGATGAATTTAAGTGACTTCTCTTCTATCACATAATTTTAGAGGAGATGTATCAGATTTAAATCTAATTTATGTACCAGTGTCTCTTTAAGTTCTTGGATGCCTATGTATTTCCAGGCAAATGTGGTTGCTTAAAAATAGGAATGTCATCTAATGCTATATAATTTATTATGATTTAAGACAGCAGTACACAATCTAAAAGATGGTTTTATGAAGTTCATTTTATCTTACATTTAACCTCCTCCGCTGTGAATATAGTCCACATGAGATCCTCAAGTAAGTCACTTTTTAGTATCCCCGTAAGGCCAAAAGAACAAGTCTGAGAACAGGTTTCCTCCAGAATGTACAAAATTTATAAAAACTACTGAGTATTAAAGGAAGCAACTTCTAGCAAATTTCACCTTCTTCCCTCAACTGAAAGAAATCATTTGCTCAAAGCAGGGCCCTACATTGAGCAATGCCTGGATTAATGCCTAGGAAAGAATGCCCTCAACTGGAGTTTATAATCTTTTTTCAGCTCTAATACGTGATTTTGTTAAACAGTGTTTAAGAACACATGCTTACCTGTATTTTCAGCTGTGTGACAAAAATACTTTCAGGAACAAGTCCTGCAAATTCTGCCCCAGCCAACAAACACAGGGTGGTGCACCTGAGATGGAGAGGGCCCCCTTCTCCCCGCCACACAGCCTCCTTCATCTGTGACCTGTGCTGACCCTACCACGGGCTCCATGCTGCTGCTCTCTTTACTCTGAAACTGCCACCACCTCTTAAAAACTTAAAAGGATCTGTTAACCAATTCAAATTATTTATTTTGGTGATTCACACTACAAAGCATGTTTAGTTATTAAAGGGATTTTCTGTGTTAGCAAACCCCCAAGGGAATTGGGGGCTGTAGGTGTGGGAGGCTTTAAAAAGCAGTCATTTAGTCAGGGTGTGACCTCCCCAAGAGCAGTTGGAGTGGCATAGTGGATGTGGGTTAAGAAGAGAAGAAATGAGAAACAGCAGAAGTTAACCATTTCAAGATATTGTATTGAGAAAGGGAATGGAGAAGTTGAAGCTGGGGGTTAAAGGAGAAATTACTGCTTGTTTTTAAAAGAGGATTACCACCATAACTGGTTTGGCTCAGTGGATAGAGCATCGGCCTGCGGACCGAAAGGTCCCAGGTTCAATTCCGGTCAAGGGCATGTACCTTGGTTGCGGGCACATCCCCAGTAGGAGGTGTGCAGGAGGCGGCTGATCAATGTTTCTCTCTCAATATTTCTCTCTCATCGATGTTTCTAACTCTCTATCTCTCTCCCTTCCTCTCTGTAAAAAATCAATAAAATATATATTTTAAAAAAAAGAGAGGGTTACTAGAATATGCTTGTAATGGGAATAACCAAGCATAGAGGAAGAAATTGGTGAAACAGTAAAGAGAGGTTAAAATGCAGAAACAAATTCCTTGAAAAGTTAAAAGGTATTGGCTTCCAAAGCACAAATGATGCAGTTAGCTTTTGATAGGTACAAGGAGTGACCATAAACAAGAGGACTGTTTCACAATACAGAAATATTTCTGCATTAAAATGTTGAGAAACTAAAGCAGGTGAAGCCACATGAATTTGCTGATTTGTGGCCATTTTGACCTGCAAAAGTACCATTTTTCTATGGCCCAAACTTACAATAATATGCACACATAAAATAGATTAGAATACACAAATGGAAATAGGTGGTGAGAGGATGTTTTCTGTTTTTCACATTCTTTTCTAAATTTTGTGAAATATTTTCATATAATCTTAAAACAAATGTAAGGGACTTATTAAATATCTCGTAAATTGAATATTGCTTTAAACTTTAGGTTATAAGGAATGCTGAACAGAACAGGCAAAGACAAAATCAGATACAAGTAACAATTCCGGTTTTATCTGAGCCTCTGTGTTCTTTACTAAAGGTTTACAACATCTACCACATACTTCAAGATTCCTGGGTATCTTTTCCTCTTAGCAACTCATATGTATAAAAAGTTTAAATTAGAATGAATCTATGCGTTTCATAAGCTTTATCTTTAAAATGTGTCCATTGGCTTAAATGTTAATATTTTCTTTTGTCGCAGGCTTATTTATATTTATTTTCCACTGTGCTATGAAGGAGAACGTTCAGAAACAGTGGAGGCGGCATCTCTGCTGTGGTAGATTTCGGTTAGCAGACAACTCAGGTAAGGGGCAAGCTGATAACTGGTTTTTACGTCTAAGAGCAATAGTGGGAAATGTTTGTTATTGGGTCTTCCATTGCCAGAGAAACCCAGTCCCAGTGGTAGCAAGTTGTAAAGGTGGGGTATGTGACGATGCTTGGTTAGAGTCTTAGTATATTAGGAATTCAAGAGATCTGAGGCCTCTGGGCATGACCCTCTGTTTGGCAAAGGAGAATCATGAAATCCACACTGGTTAAGTGGGCTGCTCAAGGCTTCATGTCTAATTTAGTAAGTCAAATGTCCAGAAGTTCCACTATGCCAGTGTCACCTGTCCACATTTTTGAGGTTCTAATTTTACATGATTAGGCCAAGAGAATTTTTTCAATACTGTAAAATGAAGTACCTAATAAAAAGTATTACCTTTTTTTATTACCATCGGTGGTTACTTCTCACCCTTAGGATATTAAAGTAGGATTTCAAACAATATTTTACACAGGGTCAAAGTAAGAAACTTACCTACTTCTTTAGTTTAATGTTGTTTGCATCTAATGTTCTAGGTGTTACTTAAATAGTGTAGTGATGAGTCTTCAGGCCATATTCCTTCTACAGCAGATTCATGGAGAGATGTCATTTCTTTCAGACTGGAGTAAGACAGCTACCAATACCATCAAGAAAAGTTCTGATAATCTAGGGAAATCGTTGTCCTCAAGCTCCATTGGTTCCAACTCAACCTATCTTACATCCAAATCGAAATGCAGCTCTTCCACCTACTTCAAAAGGAATAGTCACACAGGTGAGTCCTGGCCATGCAAAGGTGCTCTCTGATTCAATTCTCATCACGTTTTTACTGACAACATTGGCAACGTAGACAAAAATTTACTTGAAGACCTTATCCAGCACCTTTGTAGATGTTTGTCTTTTTATTTTTTTTTAGATTTTATAACCTAAATTGAATCTATATAGCCATAATGTTATTGGCCAGCAGTTCTCAACCTGTGGGTCGTGACCCCTTTGGGTCGAAGGACCCTTTCACAGGGGTCGCCTAAGACCACCCAAAAACATATATAATTACATATTGTTTTTGTGATTAATCACTATGCTTTAATTATGTTCAATTTGTAACAATGAAATTGGGGGTCACCACAACATGAGGAACTGTATTAAAGGGTCGCAGCATTAGGAAGGTTGAGAACCACTGTTATTGGCTCTGAATATTATTGTGATTGCCTCCAATGCCAACTTAGTTTTCTTTTAAAAAATTATAGTTATCTTGTTTAACAGTTACTTGTTTTATTTTAAAATAGTATATAAAAATTGAGTTGAGATTATTTCAACATAGTATTAAAGTTACTTGGCAAGCTTGCATGGGAACAGAAAGAAACACCATCCAGGATATATGTTACCTTTAGGATTTAAAACTTTAAACATTGAAAATGTGATTGGCAATTACTGTTTGAATCACTGATTAAACAAAAAAATAATGAAAGAATAGAGAACATCATATTTGGGAAGGAATACAAGATGGTGAGAAATATTGTATCTTTGTTAATCTGTATATTCATAATATTTGCAATGATCACACATTCTAACACTAAGCATGAAATGAATAATCCTGAAGACTACATGGAAATAAAGATGATTTTGCAATATTGATAGCCAGTGGCCAGTGGGATAAGGTGTAATCTTTTAATAATTTCAAAGGAAAATAGCAGAATTGCTACTTTTACATACTAATTAAACCTCAATCAATATTTAGCACCCAGCACTTTCCTAATTAAAGATGTGTCCAAAAGGATAATGCAAATAACCTTAATTTTGAATTTGTTTAGCTATTGAACAGAGGTGAATGGCACAGAGAAGATTCATCTTAGGCTGTTTGCAAATAGGGAGTGCGTTGTGTGATGTGTAAATGTTCACATTGCAAACCCTTGAAGTTCAAATGACCCTTATGTACATTTGAATCCTTCCACCTGCCCCTGCTTGCGCCTCTGTCAGTGCCTCACCAGTGGAATAGCCACTGCCTGGGATTCAAGATAGCACCGTAGAGACATGTTTGAGTGTATAGAGAGTTTGTTAATTCCAAAATTAATTAAAGACCTGAGAACTTGGAACAGTTTAGGTGATTCTTGAAGTAAGGATGTTTAATAAAAACTATAAACTCCCTTCCAGAATAAGGTGCAGGCTTTGAGTTCTGTACACAAATAGCTTTGCCTAAAATTAAGAGGTCTGTGCTCCCCTGCTGTGTAATAAATAGGGGTTATCTGAGATAGTCTAAAATAGATTATTCTGCCTAATTGGTAGTTTTCTGGTACAAATTATCTTTATTTATAATGAATGAATGTTTCACTTAAGATACTCAACCTCAAAATTAGATACTCATTTTGCATCCCCTCAAAAATGCAAATAATTTATACGTGATAAGCCAGTTATGAATGACTAGGAATTAGAAATGATTATCTTACCCCTAACACAGCTGAGAATTGCTGGCCTCAAGAAATGCCACTATAAAAATGGGAGAGAAGATAACAAGGTAGATAATTTGGAACAGAGGGCATTTTGGAAGCATTAACAAAATACTTGAAAATATTAAGGATCATGGGAAAACTCACTAAAAGATGAAAGGAAATGCAGAAATGAAGATAGATACCTAAGAAAAACTTTACTGTTTCAAAACATTGTGTATGTGGTTTTTTTAAAGAATGTATTAATATTTTTCTGCTTGCCATAATAAAACTCTTGGCATTTAATGGGTTCTTGTCAACTGGCATAAGGATATAGTCAGCTATATGACATACTTCTATGATATAACACATTCTGGTCTCCCATCAACTGATGTACAAATGGCCTTCTACTACCTAGCCAGTTCTCAGTGGGACTGCTGGTGTACTTGGGTCACTTGGAGTATGCAAGGAGTCACTGCATATCATCATGGATATCTAGTTGGTTTATTTCTTGGAATTGATCTAGAAATTCATATGTTTATGGTGTAGATAATGTCTTCTAAGAGCATTCCTTCAACAAAAGTGGATCATTCAGGTAAACCTTTATTATTTTTTTGAATGCATGATTTTTTTGCAAGGTAATAAGAGAATATTTGCATGAATTAAACTAAGACTCTTGCTGCACCAGCAAAATTGCTTGTTCTTTACAATACTTCTCAGCTAGCACAATGACATTCCTGCCCTGAGCTGGAATTTCTGAAATTTCAAGTGGTTGTTTGCTGTGCTGGCTCTTGTCTGCATGGGGGTGTCTGCAAGCCGCTCCTTCTAGGAAATGTACCATGCTCTGGAGTTAGTAAATTTCATATCAAGTACAATAACAACAAAATAAAAGCAGTGCTTTAGAGGTTTGTGTTAGAAAGGTGTAAAGTGAAATTCTTTACTTTTTCATTGATCTGATGAATTACTGGAGTTGTCATGGTACATTCATAGAAGACATAAAATAGAAGTTGTCAATTCTTACCCTGCTTTTTGAGGATCTTATCTGCTTAAAACTTCAGCACAGGTCAAACAGTAGTTCATTTCCCTAGCCCCTGGTTTTCAAACTTGCAACTATAATCAAAATACATACTGCCCATATGTAATAATCTAACCAGAGGACTGATAACTGCATCTACAGGGTGGGACAGAAGAAGGTTTATAGGTGTTCAAATGGTAAATAACACAATGATTAATAAATAATACCAAAGATAAATTCTGTTTTGTGTATTCACAACTGTAAACTTACTTTTGCCCAACTCTGTTTTGATATACAGACCTTGTTCAGAATTTCTTTTATTAGAATGTGAAAATCCAGAAAATTGGGTCACATATTGGGAATGGAGCTGGTTAAAATCTCTAAAAGCTACATGACCCTAGAAGTTATCAAAAAAGCAGACTGAATATACCCTTGAAGTTTGTTTTAAAACATCAGGCAAAAAATTATTCATTATTGAAATTTAATTCAATAGAAAAATCCCCAACAGAAAACCAATGGCTAGTGGATGTATGAACTGAAGGAAAGCACAGAACCAATCAGCTTGCCCAGAGCTAAAAGTGGGAGGGCCTTTATACAATGAATGCCCTCAGCCTTTTTCTCACCAATCCTGGGGCATAATCATTCTGCCATGCTTCCATCTGCCCGTTCTTCCCATAAACCACCCATTTTGCTCCCTTTAGTGTGGGATGAACACACCATTTCCAATTTTAGCCTTCTTTTTTTTTAATATATATAGTTTTTGTTCCAACACTAAGCAGTTGAACAATTTGAATTGTTTCCAAAGACAATAGATATAACTCTGATGGATTTTACCAATTACTGAAGGATTTGTAATATTTTCTCACATACTGGGTCTAACTTACTCAAAACAAACAAAACAAAAAAATGGCAGGACATGAGCATTCCAATTTTGAAGCCATGATTTCTAGAAGTGGTTTTTCATGATAGAGCTTTTGCCTCTTCCACAGTGACTAGAAAACTACAACTGTAGGGAACTAGTATGTTGTAGACGGTCATATTTGCTCCTTCCTCAGTGTGAAATATCTGGTTAATTTTAGGGTAGAATTTTTCTCCAAAGTGTGTTGGGAAAAGGAGCAAGGAAGATATATACAAGATATTTATACGTTACGTACATGAAGACAGCCATATGTATTTGTAGATAATAGGGCTTGATTGAGTTTCAGAACACTATCTGAGTCAATTTTAGAAGCTTTTGTGTCTAGGACTTAATATTTAAATATATGGTATTGGGAGATTTAGAACAAAAATGTATTTAGCAGTCCTTTATTTCTATCCATTGTTCTCATATTGTTGTCAGCAATAACATAATTCTGAGATTAGCACAATTAATAAAAACATATACTTTAAATGTTTCTGATAAACAATTTTAATTTCTTTAATTTAAAAATAATTAATAAAACATTTTTTCTATATTCCAATCACTTTACAAGGCAACCATTGGAAAATGTGTTCAAAATATCCTTTTTATGTTTATTTTCATTGACTTTCATTCTCAAAGTTCCTTTACATTATACTTTATAAAAAATTTTGCCCTGGCTGGTGTGGCTCAGTTGGTTGGAGTGTCACCATGTATACTGAAAGGTTGTTGGTTTGACTCTGGTCAGGGAAGATACCCACGTTATGGGTTCAATCCTTGTGTGGCATGTATGGAAAGCAACCAATTGGTGTTCTCTCTCACATCGATGTCTTTCTCTCTGTCTTTCTCTCTCTTTACCTTCCTCTCTCTCTAAAAATCAATATACACATCTACGTGTGAGAATTAATTTTTTATGAGAAATTTCATATATATAAAGTAGAGAGGATAGTATAATGAATCCCCTTCACCTACCCGCCTTCCCTCTCAGTATTATTTTGAAACATATCTTAGACATCATGTCATTTCTTCCATAAATATTTCAGCATCTTTTTATCCATTTGTTATATAATCTGTCACTTTTTCTTTTGAGCCTTGCCACATTTTTTTCTTTGCAGCAATTTTCTGATTAGTCATCAGATCTTTGAAAAATACCACTACAGGAACATTTATTAAAACAACTCTAACACATATTACTAGAAGGCAAATTGACATTGACCTATCCATAGGAATGCACTTTGAAGGGGAAAAATGTGAATTTTCAGTGCTGCCTATTACCTAACCTGAGAACCAGAGTTTTATTTCCTTTCTGTATTTTTTTAATGTGTAAAATACAGTGTTCAGTGTGGTGGCCCTTAGGCATTTCACCAGCTCCTCTTGCCTAATTTCTTGTATCATTTCTTACAGACAATGCTTCCATGGACAAGTCCTCATCAAAACTGACCCATGCTGATGGAGAACAAACATCAATCATCCCTGTCCATCAGGTCATTGATAAGGTCAAGGGTTATTGCAATCCTCATTCAGATAACTTCTATAAAAACATTATCATGTCAGACACCTTCAGCCACAGCACAAAGTTTTAATGTCTTTAATATAAGAAAGAAATGTGATCTGCAAGCAGTGAACACTGTGACTAGCAGATGTAAATGTGCCGTTACCTAGGTAACTCCATATCTATGAGGAATGTATTTTGTTAAAAAGGCTTTTATGAAATTCAAAATTTGTCTTTTCAGTGTATTTCTTCCATGGGGAAGTTTCCATCATCACTGAAACTTCAGTACTGAGAGCAACACTATTCAGTAGCCACAGGAAAAATGAATTTTTAAAATATAAAATTGAATTCCACTAATCAGAACTCAGGGGGAGACATTAAAATTAGAGAAGGGAGAGGCTGAGCTAGGGACAAACCCTAGTTTAGAGCTCATTCACACCCCACCCAATAGTTAGGTTTGGGTTTAGCCATTTGCTTCCTTGAAATCTTTCTCAACAATCAAAGCATAATGATACTTCTAACTTTTGTAGATGCCTGCAACTCCTGAAATGTGCTAGTTTCTGTGAATGAAGTAGCATATATCCTCTTTTTTTGTGAAATATCGTCCATAGATACAAAAGAATGTCTGACCTGAAGAACAGATAGGAATTTTTTCTTATCATACCAATTGTTTAACCTTCAGGAACATAACATTCTTAAGAAAGAAAGAATTCACCAAATTTTGACCTAGTTAATATGAGGCCATGCAAATTTATACTATTTTACTTATCCTATTCAAGACACAAAGCTTAAGGATCATCATTAATTATCACTTAACCCCATACATTTGAATCAAGTTTAGCATTGATGGTTCATTAATGTGAACCTCCCAGTAGTTATTGAAGAATGAGTCTCTTATACCTCTGCTTTGCTCCTTTACTGAATATTGAGCCCACAGGCTCTGGAAGGAATGAGAATTTCCATTAGGCATGCTGTGTGCCATAATTTCTCCCTTTTAGGAAATATAGTCATTGAGACTCTCGGGTCCTACCCTTGCTCTGCAGACTTTAAGACATTTGCAGTTGCACAAATGAAAAGCCTCTTACTTCCCCCTTTAAGAGTTTTGTTCCAAGGAATATAAACTGAGACAAATGGGTGACTTATCATAATCAAAATAATTTATAAACATGTGGGTCTACAATTGCTAGTCGAAAAACTATTTGTACATAAGTCCTCTGATTATAGGAGCCAGAGGAGGTCTGGTAAGATAGATGGTGTTATTTATGGATTAGGTTTCTGCCTACAAGCCATGCATAATATTAAGCAACTTACTTAACTTTCAAACTATTCTGAGTAATATGCTTGCTAGTGAATGTTTAGGAGACCACATTTTATTTGTTCTTAAATGATGGATTTGTATCCAGTTTCTTACAGATTGGTCTCAGTACGTGCTGTACCCTTACATCTGCTCTGGGTTATCTGGGAAGTATCAGATTCTGGGAGGTGGCTATGTGTTGGGAAGTTAAGCCATTCTGGAGCCAATCTGTTTAAAGGCAGCAGGCAGAACTGAGCACCTGGGGGCCTTTCCCTCTGTGCAGAAAGCAGATAGCTCTCAGCCTGAGACTTAGCATCCAGGCTGTGCAGCCACCAAGGGGCCTCTCACCTTTTGCTGATCCTCAGTCATGAAGCTATTTGCCAGATTGAATGGATAATAAGACAATGTGGGGGTGGATTTTATTACTGTTCCATTTCGCAGCAGGGTGGAACACTGTCCCGGGGGACATGAGCATTGCCCAGCTTTGCTTTCACAGGGGAGGGGTGTACATAGTAGGGAAGGATAGTAAATCTTCAAATCACAAAGATCCATTACAGTAGAGCCAGATCGTTCCCTGTAGGCATATGTTAACAGGCTGCTTATTCTGGCAGAAATTATATATAGATAAAAATTAATCTTAAATAGTCACTGAATCTTCATATACTGTCCCCAAGCCTTAGAGATTCATGATAGAATTTAATTAGCTTCCTACTGTGAGATTTCTACCCAAAGTGCGTATTGAGTTAACAGTGATTAAGAGGTAGCTACAAAAATGACTTTGATTTCTACTCATATTTATCCAGATCTGGGAAACCTTTTTATTCATATTTGACAACAATGTCAGCTCCATTTTAGAAATGTCCAGTAACCAGGTAAGGAAAAATGGAAGAAACAGCTGAATAGGAACATTTGCAACTGGATTTAAAGACTGAGCCAAATTCTACCCTCAGTTCTAAGGATACAATTCTCCCCTTCACTTAACCCCCTCAGAACAGAATTACAGAAATTCAATTACAGGAATGTAATTCTGTGGAGCCAAAATTTAGTTTCAGCTCAGCTTTGAGACTAATATCAATTCAGACTCTCTGGGATTTTTTCTTCTTTATCCTTTAAAAACAAAACTCCATTGTATTGAATCATAGTCTAGCATCCTGAGATATTTTGCCTTCTTGTCGCCATTACTTGCACTGTAATGCTTTTCTTTTTCACTGTTGTCATAGACTCTTTTGTACATGTTTATTTATTTATGTTTATAAATGTCAGCTTGTTTTGTATCTTAGCTTTATATTGCCTGGCTTTGTTATTTTAATTAACTTTCTATTGGAGAGACTGTATATATATTTTTTCTAAGTACCTTGTGAAATAGGTTTCTGTAGCAGTATCTTTACTTATGATGCATTAAAAGTGACTGTGAGCGCAAATTGGAATTAGTAGTGAGAAGCTACTGTAGCTGATTTGCCATTGTACTTATATGGAAATGTTTTTCAAATAAATACTTACGTTGTTTGTGTCCCAAATTATTCAATTCCTTTATGAGGGAATTTTTTTATTTCTAACTCTTAAATAGGAAAAGATTATTTGACAACTGGAAAACAACCAGCCTCTAATTAAGCTAGTCACATGGACTACTTGGCCAAGTCACTGAGAATGAGTATGTTACCAAAATCCAGTTTACTCAGGATTAATGCATTTTGAAGTTCTTAGATTTTAAGATGACTGATGCAACGCCAAGCTCTGTGGAGGATTAAAAGTAATCATAGGTCTCTTTTTTGAGGAAGTCTTTAGCACCCCCAAAAGGGAACTGAGTCAGTAATATTATGTAGAAGTTAGGTCCTAGGATGTTTTCTCACCATTTATAGTTGCTATTTTCATTGTGGGAGGCTTAGGAAATGACAGGATTTCACCAACTCCAGCATCATTTGCATGATTAGAACAGAACACCTGCACTTCCTTTTGCAGTGGTTATTTAGGATAACTCTTTCCTGCAGAGAGCCAAGGCCCAATTTGGCTTAAGCCAGTGGTTCTCAACCTTGGCTGCACATTAGAATCTACTGGGATCCTTTTAAATATCCTGACTTCTGGGCCCTTACTCTCCGGAATTTCTGAGGCTTTGGTAAGGGACTGGGCGCCACAACATTAGTAACAAAGAAACAGAATTTCCAGAGGATGAGGCCCAGAAATCAAGATTTTAAAAAGATTCCCAGGTGATTCTAATGTGCAGCCAAGGTTGAGAACCACTGGCTTAAGCTGTGAGGTGCGTTCACTAGTCACTGCTAAACGAGGTCTTCTGAGCCAAAGTTCACAACTCCTGGCCAAGCCGTGTTAAGAAAACAGGCAAGTAGTTGCTTAAGATTCATCTGTGAGCAGGTTACTTCAGAAAGCTTGGAGCAGATGGGAACTACTTATTTGACTTGCAGGCTGACCCGTGTTTAGAGTATTTTGAGATTTGAAAAAAATTAGGCTTTTTTGAGTTTTGGAAACTCATCTGTATTTTCAGTTGAGTAACATTCTACTTTTCTCATATAAAAGAGTTGAATATCTCTCCCTCCTCCCCTACAACTTTCCTCTTTCTCTCACTTTTTTCCTCTGTTTCTCCCTTCACCTACCCCTCACCCCCCTCTTCATTTCAAGGAAGAATACTTAAAGTAAATTTCCCCTTTCTGCTTCCCTAGAGAAAAATAGAAATAACTGTGAAATATTGAAATGTTTGCATTTATATTCTATGGCCTGTCAAAAAATAGGGTGGGGGGAAATGACATGTTTTATTACCACTGGCAATAATTTAAAATAAGTAATTTGGACCCGATAGAACAAAAATCTGTAAACACGTTTGGGTGCCCTATACTTCTTTTCTATCTCATAATTTTCACCACAATTTTATTGTGGGCGGTTGTTATGCCAATTTTCCATTTGGTAAAAGTGGTGATTAAAGGCGGAAAGTAACCTACCTGTGGCCACAGAGAATGTTTGAGGAGGATTCAAACCTAAGTCCATCGGACTTTGTGTTCACTCTTCTATGTCAGAACCGAGTGGCCCCCTTCAGAGAACATGAAGCCTGTGAAGGAAGGTAATTCAAGGACAGGATCAGTGTCATAAGATTTTGATGAAAGCTTCTAGAACTTCAGAGAAAAGCTCAGAACTAGCAAAACATTAGTGAGGATTTGGTCTCTGAAGTCTTGATTGATGCTGTTAGGCCTCTGCTGGGAGTAAGGAATGTCATTCCAGGTACGGAGGTTGGAACATCCAGGGCAGTGAGTGGAACAGCGTTGAGGTTTGCTTGATTGTGGGGTGTGCGGGAGAAGGTTGTGGAACTGTGAAGAAGCCAAAACCAGGCCACAGTGTGAGCTGAGTGTCTAGCTGGGTGAGGTTAACCTGTCAGCGGGCACAGGGAGGTATACAGGCTCTAGGCAGGGAGTCCTAGCTGGAAGGTGTCTGTGGCTGGGTTAGTAGAAGGCAGAGGAACTGAACTCAGGGAGAAGAGTGAGGAAGCCTTTGGAAAAGTTGATGGAACAGCAAGGCAACTTGAGGAACGGTGTCCGGGGATCACAGGTCTAAGAGGAGTGATGATAATGCCTATCATAAGGCTTTCAAAGCAGTGACAAGCACCCCACCTTTTGGTAGGGGCTAACTCTCCATACTGAGCGGTGAGGGCCTGTTGCTTCCAGATGCCCACGGTTTGAGAAACAAAGCAAGCCTTTAGAAAGGAAGGAAGGAAGGAAGGAAGGAAGGAAGGAAGGAAGGAAGGAAGGAAGGAAGGAAGGAAGGAAGGGAGGGAGGGAGGGAGGGAGGGAGGGAGGGAGGGAGGGAGGGAGGGAGGAAGGAGAAGGAGGAGAGGGATAGGGAAGAAAGGAAGGGAGGGGGATGGGAGGAAGAGGAAGAAAAAGGGAAGGAGGAAGAAGGAAGAAGCTGCTTATGTCAAGATATATAAGAAAAATGGTGCCGGGGGAAGAAGTGGTGGGCTAGTTGTTCAAAGGAGTATAAACATAAAGGTAAAGGTGTCTTATGGAGTTTCCTTTTTTGTTTGTTCTATAAACAAAATACAATATTTGAAGGTGACTATAAAAGGAAGGCAGCAGGAGAGAGTGGATGGTGTATGGAGCAGGGCCATGAAGGTAAGAAGGTGAGGATGAAGAGAGCACACACAGGGAGTTAGTCCCAGCAGAGAGGGGACATAGCTCCCTTCTGAGGCTAAAAAGAAGACTATTAGATGAGACAAGGAGGGACAAGGTACAGATAGTGAGGAAAACTTGTTTCCTGATCTTTAAGTTAAAATAATTAGAGGCTCACTTCACCTGCCGGGTGTTATAAGGGAAGTGGTATCAGGATAGAGAAATGAGCAAAATTAAAAAGATTTGAAACAATCTTACAGGGGATGCAAATACTTAGCTAAACTAAACAAATTAATAAGTGGTTTTTGCCCTTTGTGTAGCTTTTACAGGTATATTCCCCAAATCATCTCATTAAAATATTTTTATTTGGTATGTTTTTAGAAACTACTTTATTTCAAGGTCATAATCAAAAGCTTAATATTCTGAAGTCTCAAAACCACCTATGGATCAGGGACTTATTTTAAACACTTGTGAATAATTGGATGATGAGTAATTTCAGACATATTTTGACATCTTTTGAATTCTTAAAATTACATATTCTGGTTGTCTTGACTTATTTTTATGATGAATTAACTGAAATAATTTATATAAATTCAAGATGTCAATGAGAATAAAGTATTTGATATTCACATTAAATATATTGCAGTATTGATCCTTATAGTGTCTAGTTATACTGTGTTAGAAAATAACAAAATGAAGAGTTTGCATACTCCAGGAGCCAAAGAATGACCTCTAGAGCGCTACAGTACTTTGCTGTTTCATTGTCCTAACACTCAATCATTCAAGTGTATTGAGTGATTAAAACCCTGTGCTAGGTTATGGGGGGTTGCAAAACAAACTCAGAACCTTCCTACAAGGATTTCACTGGCCAGAAGAACTGACTTATCTGATACATTTGAATTACCTTAACTCAAGGAATAATTGGCTTATCTGTAGGGATCTGTAATGTGATCATTACTGCCAAATTAGAGCTAATGCATTGTCTTCCATAACACTTAACAGCACTATATTAAGTACCTACAATGTCTAGAGCACTTAAACTTGACACTTTGTATTGTTCCTGGTTTTTTAAAATTTCATATGTGTTTGGCTTTTCTATTGAATGATGTTAATATTAAGGTCCCAGACACTGGGTTATGTTTATGCTTATCATTTGCATGGGCAATAGCATACTGCCGGGCACATAAGAGGTGTTTGGTAATGCTTATGGAATTAAATTGAAATTTGTATGTAGTTTTCCTCGTTCATTTGCATTTTACATTTTGGAAAAGTAGATCTCAAAGTACCTTGGATTTGGTAGGTTTGCAAGAGCATGCACAAGAAATACAATGCAGAAGGTGGGGAAAGCATATTAACACTAGAGGCCGGTGCATGAAATTTGTGCACTCGGGGTCCCTCAGCCCAGCCTGCGCCCCCACCGCTGCACTTGCCAGCCGTGAGCCCGGCTCATGGCTTCTGGCTGAGCAGCGCTCTCCCTGTGGGAGTGCACTGACCACCAGGGGACAGCTCCTGCATTGAGCATCTGCCCCCTGGTGGTCAGTGCACATCATAGTGACCAGTCATTCTGCCGTTCAGTTGATTTGCATATTAGCCTTTTATTATATAGGATTATGCTATTTAAGGCCCTTTAAGCCAAGTACTATTTGTCACTTTATGTGATTCAGGCAAATGGGATAAGAACAAAAAGACATCAGTTTGATATTAACTCTGATTCTTTTTATTGGTATTGGAAAAGGAACTAAATTCAACTCAAGCCTGAGATGAGTAAGTACATAAACCTGTTCTTGAGCAATTGTCTTGGGAACTGTTTCATGGCTCAGACTGGCTGCAGTATTAGGGAATTTAAGATAAGAGCACAGAGTGTCCTCAAGGAGCCTGGCAGCCACATGTGCAGCCAGACTTTGGGGAATCTGGGACCAAGGAATGGTGGTCCTCGACATCAAGCACTTATTTTGTCTGCAATGCTATAGTTGTTTGTTTTTCTAAGACTTTATTTTTTTAGAGCAGTTTAATGTTCACAGCAAAATTGAGAAGAGATTTTTCCATATACCCCATTCCCTGCTCCCACACATTCACAGCCTCCCCATTATCAGCATCCCCCACCACAGTGATACATTGATTACTTCAATGAACCTCCACTGATGCATCATCATCTCCACAGTCCACAGTTTAGGTTTAACTTTCATTGTGGTAAATTCTATAGTTTGGACAAAAGTGTAATCATAGTCTCATACAGAGGTTTCACTGCCCTAAAATGCCTCTGTGCTCGCCTACTTATCCCTCTCTCCACCCAGCCCCCCGCAACCATTGATCGCGTACTATCTCCATAGTTTAACCTTTTCCAGACTGTCATATAGTTGGAATCATGTAGTATATAGCCTTTTCTGGTTGGCTTCTTTCACTTTACTATATGCACTTGTTTCTTCCATGTCTTTTCATGGCTCGATAGCTCATTTCTTTTTAATGCTGAATATTATCCCATTGTCTGGATGCACCACAGTTTACTTCCCCATTCACCTGAAGGACTTCTCAGTTGTTTTCAATTTGGGACATTATGAATAATGCTGCTATATATGTCCGTGTGTAGGTTTTTTGGTGGATGGAAATTTTCAACTCCTTGGGTAAATACCAAGGAACCTAAAGGCTGGATTGTATTGTAAGAGTAGGTTTAGTTTTGTAAGAAACCATCAGACTGTATTCCAAAGTAGTGATGCAGGGGTGTTTCCTCTTTGTTGTTTCTTCACATCTGCAGCTGACTCGCTTCCTCTCCAATGCCTTTATTTTCTGTTTCCTTGTGGCTTTGTTTTACATGAAGTTACCATGGTGCCAGTTCACATGGTCTTGCAGCTCCAGTTCTCAATGCCTTGTAACTCTGGTTTCAACATCTTTAGTTAAATTCTCCAGAAAAAGCCCCTGATCGACTCAGCTTTACTCAAGTGTCTACACCTTGTCCAAGAACACATGGTATGATGCGGCTGCAACTCACCCAGCAACAGAAGCTGTGGAAGGTGGGGGAGGGGCAAAATTGCTCCTTCAAACAAGATCTTAAAGTATCTTCAGTTAGAACAATTGGGCTATTTTTTAAAAGCGTGATTTATTAAAGGGTGTTAGCTCATTGTGTCAGGTTGGGTCACCCAGGAAGCAGAATGAATTTAGAGATTCACACAATTTTTGGGGAATAACACTTATGAAAGATAAAGGAGACAGGGAGGAGGAGTAGGCAAGGTGAGCAAGTAGGTGTCACACTTGTGAAAGGAGAGTCAGAAGGAGGAGGATTGGGTAGGAAGAAGGAGGATCTGGTAGGAAGAGCCTCCGAGTACAAGTCTGAGAAAGACTTGCCAGTGCCATTGGGAGCTCCGGCACTAAGGCCTCTCATTGAGAAGGGCTGGGTTGTGTAGACACGGGCAGGCCCTGCTCATCCCACTGTGCTCAGCTATTGGCTGGGATGCCTGAGGGAGAGGCTCCTCAGCTCTGAGCCAGCAACAGATCTCCCAGGCCCTTAGCTGATTCCACTAGCCACGGCAAGTTCTCTTTAGAAAGATCCAAGAGACATTCCGTGGCCATCCCTCCATAGTCACAGAACTCCAGGATGGCTAAGCTGCCTGGCAGGCTGTGTAAACAGGGAGATACTGAGTCACCCAGCTGGGTTGCTCCCAGGCACTGTCTGTGCTTCTGAGCACAGGCCTGCAAACACCGAGCCCAGGACACCAGTGAGCAGTACCCACAGCCAGAGATTTACAGAGGAGAGATTTTAATAATAAAAAGTGGGGTTTAGAGATTAGCTGTGACTCTTCATGACCCATATTTTCCTCTCTCTACTTTTACTGTGTCAAATCAAGACATGTTATAGAAACCAGGCTGAATGAGCAGTTGAAAATTATTTATTTTCATCCCTATTCGACAAATGTCTCTGTTTCCTTGAAGGCCTGTTAGGTTGCGAGAGAACAGTGGTAATTTGGCCAACAATAACCCAGTACTTGTTAGACTTGCTTTGTATGAATTCTGGTAAATATGTTTTTGTTCAGCTTAAGTTGTAAAATCCCAGCCAGTTCATTAGCCTGGTTCTATAACTATCTGTCTTGCAGTTTCTATAAGTGAGAAAACTATGCTCTCCCTTCAGTTCGTCTGGTAAACTGATACTCTTCACTAGCAAGGGACAGAAGAACCAGAGAAAGAAGTTACGTAGGATTACTGTTGTTTAATCTTTAAAAAGGTAAACTGATCCTATTTTGCTAAAACCAACTATTTCTTCATTCTGAAGTGCCAGGGCCAACCGGCAGACCCTGAGCAATGGATGAACAGATTGCTCTGACACACGTTTCTGTGAAAGAGAGGCTAAGGGACTCTTTTTCTTTAGAAGTAAAAAGCAGTCCTGTTTGCCTGCCTTCTTAGGCCTTTATTGTCCCAACAGCTTGAACTAAAATTAACTATTAGATACAATCAGCAGGGTAAGTACAGTGGGGCCTTGACTTACGAGTTTAATTCGTTCCGTGACGGAGCTCGTAACTCACATTACTCGTATGTCAAATCATAAAGTGAACGAGTAAGACACGTGATGCTGGGCTGATGTTGTGGCGTTCACTGTGACGTTCGCTGCGCCAACTAGCAGTGGGGTATCTGAAGCTGGCTCTTAACCCGAATTTTAGCTCGCAACTCAAAGCAAAAATTCGGCTGAGAGACAGCTCGTATCTCAAAAAACTCGTTAGTCGGGACACTTGTAAATCAAGGCCCCACTGTATCCTTGAGAAAGCACATGCTTCTACAAGGTCGGGTCTAAAAGACTAAACAGAGATTTTAGCAACCTCTCCCCCTCCCCCCGACCCCCCCGGGGTTCGGACTTGTTTAGAAAAGTCAAGGTAGGGGCTGCCACCTTCGGCAAGGTCCCCCCAGAGGCCCCTGTCCTTTCAGAGATTCCTCCTGTTACAGACCTTCCAACCAAGTCCCAGGCTTCCCCACACTGAAGGAATTGTTTCATGTAGAAGGAAGGTCACTGGTTTAATTACTGGGAAATATTTCCTCTGCTACTGGTGGCCTCTGTTGGGGGCTTCAGTGTGTCACCTGCCTGCTGTGGGCCTCAGTTCATTTATCTGGCAAATAAAGGAGGCTGATGAAGTGCTAAAATATTTTCAGCCCTAGAATTTTACAGTTCCCTTTCCTTCCTTAAATATAAAAATGCTAGTAGTTCTCATTTAAACCCAGAATCCAAAGACCTAAAAACTAAATGTGCTGCAAGACATTCGATCTTGTTCAACCTGAAATTTTCAAGAAAATAAGTGTGTTTTATGTCATTTTATTTGCAAAATTAATGCCTTTCTACACACGTACTCTGATATTCTCAGGGCAGTTATTAACTCCTTTACAAATAAAATTAGTAGGAAAATTGTCTCACAAGTACAAAAGAGAAGATGGTCCAGCCGTAAGTCAGCTCTCATTGTTAATATCAGAGATGAAATTCCAGTTTTCTGTTAGTAAATCTGTGAAATTAGTGATCCCCCCAACATGGGTACAACAACCTCACTTCTCCTCCCCAGCTGTGTGACACCACTGTGCACAGGCCATCGGGGGAAAGGAGGACACAGATCAGCACAAAATCCGAAGACAACAAGCAAAACAGATTTGACAGTTGCCAAGAGTTGTCCTCAGATGTGCAATAAGAATCTCTTGCTGGGTGAGTGAGGAAGGCAAAACCGATAGGTTCTGTTAACAAACACACATGGGCATGCCTCCGAGCACAGAGGAGCAGCTCTACCTCTGCCCGTGGACGCTTAAGCCAGGTTTACATTCCCATGAGAGAAAGCCATGCCCATATACTAGGTGATGGAGGATAGTTCTTAGCTGGGAACTCATTGCCAAAGATCCAAGAAGCACTTTAAAGAGATACTATTTCATGTGATTCACTTTCAAGGGCCCCTAGAGTCTCCCATGTTTTATTAAACATGAGTTGACAGACATGCCAGTGGGAAACCATCCGTGGCCATGCAAATAATGTGGGGCAGAGCAGGGGGATGCTCGAAGGACTTGCAAGTCAATACAATTACTAGATTAGTACCTTCATATTTAAAAAAGGTAATATAATAGGAATTATTACTATTATGCCTCGGCTGGGTAGCTCAACTGGTTAGAGCATTGTCCCAATACTCCAAGGATGTGGGTTCAATCCCTGGTCAGAGCACATACAAGAATCAACCAATGGATGCATAAATGAGTGGAACAAAAAATCACTATATATATATATATCTATATATATATATATATATATATATATATATATATATATATATATGAATGAGCTTTATTGGCCCCCTATAAAAATCAATCTCTCTAAAAATCAATCAATACATAAAAATTTTTAAAAAGAAAGTATCACTGCCTTGATCAGCGCACTTCCAGTTAACATTTAACTTGAAGCTAATAAAAACTTATTTCTTCAAAATTTTTGGTAGATCACTATATATGCCAATGTGTATACACATAAACATGGACTGTTTTCTGAATAAAGTACTCAGAATTGTCAAAAGAACATTTACTTTTCAGGAACAATTCCAAGCAAGTACTCCAAACATAAGCATTAGAAAATGTTTTGCTAGACTTTTGCCACCGTTGTAGAAAAATCAGTTTGTAGTTACAAAGTGTTGGCTTACCCCCCTACCTTTATCCACAAAAGCTGTAAGGGATTGCTAACATAGTTGTGGCTTTCCTTCTTCCAAATAATTCCCAATTCACTGGAAACATTTTCCTTTAAAGGATCATTTTCTAAACATTCGTTCTGTTACTTAGCATCGTCAGTGTTTACTCAGTAAAAGCCCTTGAAGTTTAAGCATTCTCTCCCTAATCCTTCAGTTAATTTTCCCCCATATCTCACTTAGCATGCATGTGAGATGAAAGTGGCCGTGAGAAGTCCAGAGTCACAGTGAGGAAGCAGATATTTCATACCCTGTCCTTGTTTTCCGTCACCAATCTGACCAGAGTGAGTGACCCCAGGTTCCTGAGAACTTTCTAACGAATTATGATGTGCAAAGCATTGCTTTCTTCATAGTCACAACAAGGCAGCAGGCAAGTCACTGTCCCCTAATCCCTCCCTCCTAGATCCCTGTTAGCACATACCTCTGTTACGTCCAGCGTGGGGTGGGCAGGAATCCAGAATCTAATGTTTCCTGCATAATAATAGTGTTATTTCATAAAATTCATGAAAACGAGCTGTTAAGTTTTATCAAACATTCCTTCTCTTAAAAAATTGCTCCATATTGTTCAAGCCAATGAAAACAGTCTCCTAGAGGAACAGGGAGGCGAGCTGAGTGAGTTCCTATGTTTCCTTCACAAAGAGGAAAGCAACTCTAGGGTTCAGCAAAGACCTGAACCTCAAACCAGGAGACAACCAGGGTGTGGATGGCATCTTATTAAAAGGATGATCTGGTCAGTTATTTGGCAGCCTACTTTTAATTTTATAGGGGGCCAATAAAGCTCATTCATTTCAATGGCTGGATTGAGTATACATAGATGTATATGCGTCTATGTACACATATGTTTTATACTATATACTTTATCTAACATTATTGATTATTCAGGATTCTCCAGAGAAACAAAACCAACAGGATTTGTGTATATATTTCAAAGAATTGGCCAATGCAGGTGTGAGAGATTGGCAAGTCCAAAGTCTGATGGGATCGGCCAGAAGGCTCGAGCCCAGGGAAGCCAAAGCAGTCTGCAGGCAGAATTCCTTCTGCTGGGGTGGGGGCTGAGGGGTGGGATCAGTCTGTTCTATTAAGGCCTCCGACTGATTGGATGAGACCCAATCCCCATTATGGAAGGTAATCTACTTTACTCAAAGTCCATGGATTTCAATATTAATCTCATCCAGAAAGCACATTCACAGATATACAGAAACACCTGGAATAGCCTTTGACCAGTTTTCTGTGACCCAGCCACATTGACACATAAGCATAACCATCACTCTTCTGTTAATACAGAGGGACTATGTGGGACATGCTTTTTGCAGGATGAAGTTATGTTAACCACTCATACCAGTTCCTATTCTTGGCCCCATGTAAGATCAGGATATTTTTCAGAAGGCAAATGTTTTAGCACTTCCTGGAGTTTCAAGGGGGTAATGCTAGCTCATGTCCTTGGAAAATGGCTCTAGAAAGGCTAACATAATGGGGATGGCAGGAGGTCATATGGCCCTGTCACCAACTCCGAGAACTTCTCTGGGCCCTATTTCTTCTTTTACCATCTTCTCCTTCATTTGAGCTACATACATGGTACTCACCAGGAAACGTCCAAGAAAATGATATAAAAATGCTATTACTTTCAAATAAAAATGTTAATAATATTGATGATCTTTCTGTTTCCTAAGAGTGATTTCCTTTCATCAGAAGAGGAGACCATGATGTTTTAGAAACAACAAAGGATTTGCTATTAAAAAATTTCGCAGTCCCAACTGTCACTTCCTGGGAAACAGCTTAATGTTGCCAGGCCTCCGTTTTCTCATTTCTGAAGTGGGGATGGTTCTGGTGATGTTGCCACTCGCTTGCTTGTGAGGATCAACGGAGCTAAAATATGTGACAGTGTTTTGTAAATGATAAAGCATTATGGTCTTGATTAGTATACCTGGCTATTCATTAGGTCAAATTCTCTGAGTTAGAGAATCCTGGGCCCCAGTCATGGCCCCAGCTTGCGCCCCTGACTGTGGTAACGGTGATTCCTGAGGAAGGCATCTCTGGTGTCGACATGAGGTTACTAACGTATCACACAGGAATTTGACCTTAAACTCGGTGGGGGAGACTTCTACCTAGTGAGTCTGTGGCCCTAGCAAACCCACTGTCTCCTTTTTTGGAGAGGCTGATGTACTTCGGAATAGGCTGGATTTCATACTGGTGACTCCTTCAGCTTTAGGAATGCTTTCCTCTTCCGGTCCAGCCAGTGGTCTCTTACATGTGCTGCAACACTCAGAAAACTATTAGATGTACTTACTGTCTTGCCTGGATGACACTGAGAGCAGAAAGGGGAGGTATCCTTAGGGCTTGTCACTCCTGGTGAAAACTAGTGTGATGCCAGTGACAATACTGTTCCTTCAAAGCCCAGGCTGTCGAGACCAGTGTAAGCATAATCTCGGCGACATTCTGCACAGGTTGTCAGCTTGTCAGTGGGAAAAGGTCTAAGTGAACAGCGTCTCCAAAGTTTATGATGTGTTTCTGTCAGAATACTGGTTTCTAGCTGGGCTAACATTCTCCAACTCTTTGAGGGTTTCATTTCCACCATTGCTGGTCGATAAAACACGTTCCAATCTTACCATAATCTATCAGTGGCTTTTTCACACCTCAATGAGATATGTTACCCTAGGCCAGTGGTCGGCAAACTGTGGCCCCTTGAGTGTGGCTCTTCCACAAAATACCACGTGCGGGCGCGCAGGTACAGTGCGATTGAAACTTCATGGCCACACTCAAGGGGCCAAAGAGCCACATGTGGCTTGCGAGCCACAGTTTGCCGACCACTGCCCTAGGCCAGTGGTTTTCAACCTTGGCTGCACATTAGAATCACCTGGGAATCTTTTTAAAATCCTGATTTTGGGGCCTTATCCTCCGGAAATTCTGTTTCTTTGTTACTAATGTTGTGGCCCCACCCCATAACAAAGAAATTGCTACAGAGCAATAAGTATAAATCAGGGCTGTCCCAAGCACATCAAGATGTGTCAGATTACTTAATCTAAACCTTGGTGTCCTCAACTCTAAAGTCAAAATAATTTTACCGCACAGTTATATGAGGATCTATAATAATAAAAACGTAATATGCTAATTAGACCAGACGTCCTTCCGGGTGCCTGTGGGAGGCTGGAGGGAAGCCCGGGTCCCGGGTGCCAGAGGGAAGCCGGTGCCGGCAGCTGGGGGAAGGCCTACTCTTGCACAAATTTCGTGCATGGGGCCTCTAATTAATTGATAAACAGGCATAAAGCACTGTTTCCATGAGTATTATTGTTATCATTATTGATACAACTGCGTACTGACTGCCATATTAGTGAAGCAGATAAAAATATGAGCCCTGCACTCAAGAAGCCTATCGTCCAGGAAGGAGACAGATGTGAAAACAAATAGGCACAATGAAGTGTAGAGGTAGGCACGTGTCCAGAGGTGTCACAGCCCAAATGCCAGCAGGTAGGACCAGAATGCCAATGGCAGGCAAGTCAAACTATTTGCCTCCTTAGATTTAAATGGGGAAATAGGTAGAAAAAAAATTTAAGATGTTTTTGATGTCCTTGTACTTTAGGGTTGACCCAATTTTATTTTAGTAAAAAACTTCTCTAATTGTAATATGTATGAGGAGATTTTTTTAGAAAGGATAAAAGGAAATGATGCAGGGTCAACAGCAGGGCTATGTAATATTGAAATATTAAAAGTGTTCCCTGCATTTGGGAACAAGAAAAGAAGGCATAAAAACAACACCTCTATTAGCGGGACAATAACCAAGAAAAAAATAGAAATTGTAAAAAGGAAAAAAAATGTGTAACGTGTAGAGAATATAGTTCTGGACATAAAAAAAATCAGAGTCATAAATTAGTTATTAGAATTAGTAAATATAGTTGATAAGATTACTAAATAAAATTTCCAATACAATCAAATGTATTTCTATATATTTTATGTATTTCTATCTATGTAAGTACTCTATGTGTTTCAATATATAAGCAATAAGTTATATTAAAATAAAACTACAAAAAAGTACAATTTGCATTAACATGAAAATTATAAATGGAGAGGGAAAAATGTGCAAGATGTTTACACTAAAAATATAAATCAGTATTAAGAAAACTTGAGGATGACTTAAATAAAATGAAGACACATATCATGTTCATAGATTTTAAAAGTCAGTAATATAAAAATATCAGTTCTCCTTAAATTGATATATATATATATATATATATATTCAATTCAATCCTATTTAAAATCCCAGAGGACTTTCATTTATGTATAGAAATAGACAAGCTAATACTAAAGTTTTATAGAAAAATAAAAGACCGATATAATTAAGGCAACCTTAAAGATCTATGTTGGAAGACTTACATTGCCATGTGTCAAGATTTACTATAAAGCTACAGTAATTAATATAATGTGATATTGACATGGATATTTGACAAATGCAGATATAAAATAGAGTTCATAAATAGACCCACACATTTATTATGGTGTCTTATTTATGACAAAACTGAAATAGTCAAATGAAAACTCATATGAAAAAAAATAGAATTTGACTGCTACTGAACACACAAAATAATTCAGATTTAGGTTGACAAGTAAATATGAATATAAAATGTGCAACAATATAGCTTCTATACAGTAATATGAAAAACAATCCTTATGACCTTGAGGTAGGTACATATTTCTTCAACAGACCACACAAAAATATTGTTAATTTTTTTGTCATTTTGTTTTAAATTGAAAACTTCTTTTATCAAAAATACCATTTAAGGGATTGGAAATGTACACAATAAAAAATTGAAATACATATATCCTGCAAAAACTCACATCCAGAATATGTTTTAAATGCCTACATTAAAAAAAATCAGTTATCTAACAGAGAAGTGGCCAAAAGACTTCAATTGGAGCGTCACAAAATGAAAATGAAAATCCCACTGAGATATATACCACATACTTCATAATAAGCTACAATGAACAAATTGTCCATATCAAAAGAACCTAGATTTCATACATTCTTGGTGGGACTATAAATGGACATACCCATTTAGAAATCCGTTTAGTAGTAATCCCAAAACTGAACAAACACATGCCCTATGCCCAACCAGCCCATTGTTACAAATATAAATAACAGAAATGCAAATATGGGTGTGCCAAAAATATGCACAAGAACTTTTATAAAAGCACTGTGGATAATAACCCCAAACTAGAAACAATGTCCCTAAACAATAGATAAATAAACTGAAATAAACTCATAATGAAGAAACTACAGCTACAACGCTCAAAAACGCAGTGTCGAATGAAAGAAACTGGAAAGCATAGAATACATCCTGTCGGTTTCATTTACATAAGGTTTAAAAACAGGGAAAGTCAAGATACAGGTACCTTTAGGGAGAAGGTGCTGACATGAAGAGCACAGTGGGGCTTTCTGGGGGTGGGGAGGCTCTATTTCTTGATGGACGGTGATAACATGGAACATTCACCTTTTCAAGACTCATCAAGCTGCAGCTTTGATTTACGAGCTTCTTTCTATGTATTTAAAAAAATGAAACAATGTGATAGTTGTGAGAGAAGCAGCTGAGACAGCTCCCCTTGGGGTTCTGTAAAGCAGCAACTGCAATTTCACAATGAAAATCAACGGGAAATTATGGTGTGCCAATATAGGTTCATCCCAAGTAACCGTATATCACATTTGGTGAGCGATGTTGATAATAGGAGCCTGTGTATGTTTTGGCACAGGAAGTATATGAGGAATCTCTTTACCATTCTCTCAACTTGGTTGTACTTAAAACTGCTCTCAAATAATAAAGACTTTTTTAAGTAAAAAACAAAAAAGAAAAGAAAAAAAAGAAAATCAATGGAAAAACTGATTTGAGATGCATCTATACAGAGTGGAGCAAAAGTAGGCTTACAGCTGTTCATAGGGAAAATAATATACAAATTAATCAGTAATAGTACAGGAACAAACTCTGTTGGACATACTCACAGCTGGAAACTACAGTGTGCATGCAATCAGAGATCACCTCACTCTGTGAGGGTGCTGTTTCCTAGGGCTGCTGGACCAAATGACCACGGTCCTGGTGGCTTAAAGCAATACAAGCTTATTCCCCTCAGACTCTGGAGGCCAGAAGTCCCCGTGAGCCTCACTGGACAAAAGCCAAGGTGTGGGCGGGCTGTGTCCTCCTGAGGCTCCAGAGGAGAGGCTGTTTTCTTGCCTTTTCCAGCATCTGGAGCTGTGCTCCTTGCATTTCTTGCCTCGTGAGCCCTTCCTTCATCTCTAAAGCCAAGTCTCTGCTTCAGTCACACTGTGTTCCTCTCTGTGTGCAAAACTCCCTCTGCCTCCCTCTTATAAGGATACGTGATTGTGTTTGGGCCACAAAATTAATCCAGAATAATCTCCCCATCTGAATATTCTTAGTTGAATCACCGCTGCAAAGTCCATTTTGCCACATGAGGTAGCGTTCACAGGATCCAGGAATAGGGGCCTGGAGATCTTTAGAGGCATCATTTCTCTTCCCCCAATGAGTCCAATAGTGAAATATCCAGTCCCATCCAGGAACCATATCACACCATGAAGGGTTTCATTGTTCTTTCCCTGCAGCTGATATTTTTTGTGTGGGATGACATTCATTCTTACTCAATCTCAGGAATTAGATGACATTTTACATGAACTATTAATCATCACTTTCTAATTCACCTGACTTCGGATACTCTCTGGGTTAGGCTGTTACTCCCGCCACCTACAGCTCTGCCACCTGAGTTATAACAAGTGGGGTTTTGCCTAAGCAGTCGTTTCTCCCCGCCCTGTTGGTTGCTGCACATGTCAGCTCTCTGAGCAGCTGCTGTTCATGTACAATGGAAGGGGTTCACAGTAGCCATGTCTAGGGTTTGAATCTTCTCTCTGCTCATCACCTGTTGGATGGCATTCATCACGTTACTGACCTCCAAATTTCAGTTGGCCAACTATATGATAATACTACCTACTTCACAAAGCTGTTATAACAATTACCTTTTAAACTATGTTATACAGTGACTTTGCCATTATGATGTGATGTCTTTCTGACTTGGTATATATAATCATAACGGTGACGTTGCATTTTCATAAATTTTACATCAAAGCTATTTTGATGTGATTCATTTCAATTTAACCTGATTTTATCAAGCATCTACTCTATGCTAGAACCTGCGTGCTCTATCGAACACATTGCAGAATAGAATCAATCCCTCCTCTTAACAAGCCTGTCTAGTGGGGAAAGCAGTTGTGTTAAACAGATGACAATACACGGTGATCAGAGCTACAAAATCACAAAAATTTGAATATGAAATTTGATCTTATTAGGGAATTACTCATTTTGTGAAGTCTTAAAAGAACACGATCATTATGCAAAAAATTCTTATTGATTAAAGATGTACAGTGTTTTTTATTGTTGCTGTAACAAATTGCCACAAATTTGATAACTTGAAACAACACAAATTTGTTTTCTTAAAGTTATAGATGTCATTAGTTTGAAATGAGTCCTACAGGGCTAAAATCAAGGTATCGGCAAGGCTGGTTCCTTCTGCAGTCTCCAGGGGAGAATCCATTCTCGGTCTCTTCCGGCTTCTCAAGGGCACAGACATCCTTGGCTGGTTGCTATATCACTCCAATCTGTTTCTGTTGTCCCACTGCCTTCTCTGACTTTGGTCTTCCTTCTCCTTCTTATGAGGATCCTTGTGATTAGGTAGGGACAACCTAAAGAATCCACCATAATCTCCCCATCTGACGACCCTTCATTTAATTATATTTGCAAAGTTCCATTTGTCACGTAAGTTCTCATATTCACTGGCACTGCATCCTAGAGAAGGGAGGGATGGGGGAACTGTTTGTGATCAGGAAAGCTGAAATGGTAATCAGATTTAATGGTTTTCAAGGCTGTAATGACCTTAGAGTTCCTCTAAAACAGGCCATATTTCATAGGACAAATTTGGGGATCACATAGTTGAAAAGTGAGATATCCAGGAATTTTATCAGATCATATGCTTTGATAGCAACCTACCCTGGCTATTTGTTTCTAGTAAGTTTCGAATCTTGTCTCTGCTTGATGGAAGGACTGGGACATGCTGATGAAGATTTTATTTCCAAAGGACCAGGCCTGATAGCAAATGACACTCGGGATTTTTCTAGGGATTCAGAAAACTCACAATTAATTTTAAATTCTCTAAGAGTCTTCACTTCATCTTCAGAGCCCAACCTTCATCCCTTCATCCCAGTTAAGGACCTAAAGGTCCACAGCGGGGCATCCCTCACCATAGTTCTTTTTGGTTTCTTTTTTTTTCCCTCCAGGTGAGTTTCTTTTCGAAGGCTTGTTTATGTTTCTCAGTACAGATAAGGGTACATGTTTTATTTTGTACAGAAAATGAAAAGGCTTCTGGTCTATAGAGATTATATTTTTTCTATTTTTTATAGAGAGTATATTTTTAATTTTACTATAAAACACATAAAGTCTTCCCACAATATTTTCTCTATACACTGTTAAAGCTATATAAAAACAAAAAAAGTCCAAGATTTCGTTTTCATAGATGCAATTGTAATTATTCATATTGCCAGCAGATGGCAGAATATCATTAATAATAGTTGAACATACCATTGCAACAAGGTATGTTATTCAATACTTTAGAGGTTGGTAAATCTATATACAAAACAAGTGGTTATGAATCTCCTACTGTGTGCAAGGTTCTTATTCAGACTCTGGATTGTGCTGCTTAACAAAACAGACACAAACTCTGATGGAGAGTATGCCTAGTGACGTAATGTGCAACAAGACAAGATTGTCCCTAGTTTGTCTTTTAAAATTTCCTCCCACCCTCTTCACCTCATTGAAATTCACATTTCTGAGTGAAAAGAAGAAAGCAAGTGACAGTGAAAATTCTTTTATAGGTGAGGAGACTTAAGAAAGATAAATGGTTTGCCTGAATAATAGCTAGAAAGTAATAGATACAAGTCGTTGACCCAACATTTTATCTAATATTTTCCACATTGATTCTCAAGGTACTTTTGCAGTGGTTCTCAACCTTCTGGCCCTTTAAATACAGTTCCTCATGTTGTGACCCAACCATAAAATTATTTTCGTTGCTACTTCATAACTGTAATGTTGCTACTGTTATGAATCGTAATGTAAATATCTGATATGCAGGATGGTCTTAGGCGACCCCTGTGAAAGGGTCGTTCGACAGCCAAAGGGGTCATGACCCACAGGTTGAGAACCGCTGCTTTATGGGTTCTTAGCAAACCATTTCATCTATCTGGGTCTTAACTTACTTTTCTGTGAAAATCCAGGCATTGGACTTAGTTACCTTACTTTAAAAGGTTATGTTTTTACCAGTGGAATCTCCTTGTTTATCTTCTCCAAAAGTTCGCTACAGCAAAGAAGGAAAGTGCTTGAGTTGAAGGAGACCCATTCCTCCTGAGTCTCCAGCGTCCTTCCCTTGACTCTTCAGCCTCCTCAGAGCACAATGTGGAAACTACCAGTATTTTGCAGCTACCATCCATCTCTAAATACTTATATTCCTTAAATGCAATGAATTAAGTGTGAAATACTAATAATCTCAAAAAAACTTCTTGCTGATTGGTAAAAATCAAAGCAAAACAACAAGAAAGTACACTAAATCTTAAAGAATTTGCCAAACTGGTGCAATCGGTCATTAAGAACAGAAAGAAACTGATACGCAAAGCATTTTCGATGTTTTCAACACAGTTTCTTCTGAGTAATGACATTGTCTTCACGCTGCACACTGCGCTCGCCCGCACGCAGCCAGGTGTCAGCTGTGAACGTGCTCTGGCACACGCTCTCCGAGGCGACAAGGTGGCTCCCCTGCATCCAGGCGTCAGACACACAGGCTTTGGCTGTGAGGAATGCCAACAGCCCGATGGGGTATGGCCTACTGCTGACTCACGCTGACCTGGGCCAAAGAGTTCTGGAAGCCACTCAACCACAACGCCGTAGGCAGTGGTGGGAAGGGCAACTTAAGGTCAAAGAGCTATGGGGCAGTGGTTAAGACGGACTTGAACTTTAGTCTTCCTGAGTTTACATCCCAGCTCCATAACCTTGGCCAAGTTCATTCGGTTCCTATATTTTAATTGTGGAGAATAAAAGTTACTCCTTCATGGGAATAAGACCCCAGAAGGCAAATGACAGTGCTGTGTAAGCACCAAGTACAAGTTTAATGGTCTCTGGCAGGATTCACACAAGTGCCTGCAGGCTGGGATCCTCGCTGCCCCTCTTGTCACCTTCCAAGCTGTTCTTCACACAAGAGACTGTGTGACCTTTAAATTATATGTCCGGTCACATCGTGTCCATTTTTAAAATCCTCCAGTGATTCTCCCTGGCACTTGAAATAAAATCTAAATTCCTCAGGCTGACCTACGGGCCCTGCATGACCTTCCTGTCTGCTCTCCAACCTTAATTTGCCCCTTGCTGACCACACTGCAGCCACACTGGCCTTCGACAGTTCTGGGAACAGCCCGAGCCTTTCCCATTCCTTAGAACTCCTATGTTTACTACGTCTCTTCCCAGAAAACACTGGCATTTCCTAAAGTCTCAGCTAAAACATTTCTCCTCACAGAGGCCTTCTCTGACCACTTTTTTATCTGAAGTATTCAGAATAAAGTGTGCTTTATTTCCTAGCACCTGGATTGGAAAATTTTGACCCATGAGCCCACCAGCTGCTTTTTTACATAAAGTTTTATTGCAACACAGTCATGCTTGTTCATTTATGTAGTATCTATATCTGTATTGGGCTCCCATGGCCAAGTTGAGTAGTTACAAAGCCTAAAATATTTACTGACTGAACCTTTACATAAAGTTTACCCACCCCTGGTCTAGTGTATTATCATAGTCCCCCCTTCATTACACCAATCACGTGGGTAATGTTTTCCCTCTCTGTTTACTTGTTCATTGTCTGTGCCTCTGTTTCTCTCCTTGAGGCTGAAGACCTCTTCTGTCTTATTCTCTGTTATATCTCCAGGGCACTGCCTAGTACAACTTATAAATCTGTTGATATTGTGAATTATATTGTTTGCAGAAACAATACTTATTGGAGAAAAATAATAGAATCCAGAATCTCCATAACTCACCAAGTCCAGGATATAATCCAAAAGGACCAAGAAAATGGAACACCCTCTCAAAACAAAAGAAAGAGGAGAGATTGCATACTAGCTTTTTTGATTACCTATGTGGCATGAGGGTAAAAAAGATATTTTATGACACACATGTGTTTAAAGTCATGGCTCCAATGGCCAATGAATCCATGAGTGAAATGTAACTTGAAGGAAAGTGAAAACTGAGAGAGCAGTGTAATTCTTAGTGATGTTGCAATGTTCTACCTCGGTGTATAAGACATCGTGAGCCCTGGCTGGTTTGGCTCAATGGATAGAGTGTCAGCCTGCGGACTGAAGGGTCAAGGGCACATGCCTGGGTTATGGGCTCAATCCCCAGTAGGGGGTGTGCAGGGGGCAGCCGATCAATGATTCTCTCTCATCATTGGTGTTTCTATCTCTCTCTCCCTCTCCCTTCCTCTCTAAAAATCAATAAAATATATATATTTTTAAAAAGACATCATGAGAACTGACATCTTCTGGAACAGGTAGAATTCATAGATGGTTTTGAATTGCCAACTCGTTTGATGGGCAGCAGCCCTGGTTTCAATCCAGATCTTTTGCTTTTTCTGCGCGGTGTGGAGTCTGTCTCTGCATGTGTTCTTCAGGGGTCAGAGATGTGGGTAGACAGGGTTTGGGGACGGCTTCTCTGTCTCTTTGCCTTCTATAATTTCCTCACTCTTTTCAGCATTCCTGTTTTCCCAGTTTCTCATTTCTGGTATTCCATGGGTTTTCTACATGATCCCCAGTCACCACAGCGATTAGCTTGAATTTCACTGAGCCCAGGCTAAAAGCTTGGGGACAGGAATGCACTTGTAGAATTCGTCACACCCTTCCTTCAAGCAAGTGTGCACTCCCCACCTTTCTCTCTGTTTCTGCTCATTGCCCAGCACCTTCAGGATGTTGCTGTTTTGTATTATGCCTAAGTTTTATAGTTGTTTTCTTCTGGGTGGGTCATCTTATGGATTCTTTTTCTGTTATACTCAGAAGCCAAATTTAGTTGAAAGGAATGAAAAATAGGAGAGAGAGAGAGAGCTCGCAATTGTCATCCCCGATTCCTGGGAGCTATTGAATGTACCCGGATGGGAAAGGTGCTAAAATTGCATAGTACCAGCTAATGCTTATAGACTGTTACCTGCAACCCTACCGTGACCTGGCTGCCTAGCAGGGAACGCAGCTGTTGAATTCTCCAGCCTTGAGACCTTGGGGTTCATTGAGGTCTCGTCTTGCGGCTAACCTCTAGTTCCATTCCTCTTATCCTCATACCACCCTAAAAAAACAACCTCTACTCCAAAGGCATGACGCAGTGAGATCAGCACACAAAGAGAGGGATGCCACTGCCAATTAGAGCATGGTACCATGAAGGACGTGTGAACAATTAGTACTGCCATGATTCTGGACACGTGACAAATGAATTTGTGCAAGCTCTTGGCATGACTCACATACTTGCTTCGTGGATATCTGTTCAGTATTAAAACTCTGGAAGAGCACCAAGTACCACAAAGTTCACAATTTCCTTTTCTAGGGACAGTTTCTTTATTAACTAGCACCAATGACAAGCTGAAATGAAGCCCTTTTATCCGGCAGCTATTTGACTTCTCTCTCCCTGAAAGAGTTCCTCCAGGCCTGTCTCCTACTCCTGTACATTTACACTCCGCACCTGGGACTCCTAAACACAGGACAGTGCCGCAAGTTCCTATTAACAAAGCCACATGTGAGGGTGGGAGTAAGTGCAGGATAAGGGGTGTCACACAGTTTAATGACTTGGGGGAAGAATAACTCAAAATACTCGGGTCTAAAGGGATCTTCGTAATGTATGGTTGGGAAATGCCTGGATCCATTCAGGGCTGAGCTCTTTAAGTCTCACCTTCTATGAGACAACTGTCACAAGATGTTTTATAGAATGTGGGGGGTCCGGAGACATAACATCATTCCAGGGAGGCTTCGTTGCTTTCTGTTTCCACTTTCCTTCAAGCTGCACATCACTCAGTCATTCATTGGCTCTTTGGAGCCATAGCTTTAGGAGCACACATGTCATAAAAAATATTTTTCCCATCATGGCTCACAGATAGACAAAGAAGCCAGCATGTTACAGCTCCGTAGATTCTATTAAGCCAAATGCTTCAGGAAAATAACTACTTGGTCTTGAGTTAAATGGTCCTATTTATAATCACTCCATTTTAAACATGGAATCCACCCTAAACCTCACTGTCTTCCGAGTTTCCAGGGCAGACTACATGGAGAAAGAGCATGGATTTTGCCTCCATGTGCACTTCGCTTCCAAGCCCAGCTCTAAACCAAGGTCACTGTGTGACCCTGAGCAAGTCCCTTACATCGAAGAGTCTCAGTCACCTAGTCTATAAAACAGGATTAACAACAATATTTTATTAGGATTAACAGTGCATATAAAGTGTCTTGCACACACAAGGTGCTTAACAAGGTCAGCACCTATTGTAATTATTACTACGTGGGACTGTGGCTTACTCTTTGACAATTTCTAAGAAAAAAGTGTTGTTTTCTTTTTAACATTCTTTAATTCAACTGATAAAAAAAGAGTTGGAAGGAAACTATGAAGAGAGAGAGAGAGAGAGAGAGAGAGAGAGAGAGAGAGGAAGAAATGAAAGGAGGAAGGAAAGAAGGAAGGAAGGAAGGAAGGAAGGAAGGAAGGAAGGAAGGAAGGAAGGAAGGAAGGAAGGAAGAAATGAAAGGAGGAAGGAAAGAAAGAAGGAAGGAAGGAAGGAAGGAAGGAAGGAAGGAAGGAAGGAAGGAAGGAAGGAAGGAAGGAAGGAAAGAGAAAGAGAAAGAGAAAGAGAAAGAGAAAGAGAAAGAGAAAGAGAAAGAGAGAAAGAAAGAAAGACAAGTATTAAAGGAATAGCCCATTAAGATATATGGAGACCTGGGGTCTACTCCCACTGGAAATTTAGACATAGCCCCTCAAGCTGCCAATTTCCCTATCTGCAAAATAGGGCATCTTTTGTCTAGAAATGAGGTTTGGGAGGCAGCGGTTTCTGAGTGTGTGCTTGAAGAAGATAGTACGCTGCCCCTATGGGCTGAATGGTCAGCAGAGGATCCATGACAGAATATAGGCTAAAAGGACTAAAGCGATTGTGTAAGAATGGTATGGTAATGAACTTTTCCATTTTCCCTATTTTTCCCCCAAATTTCCCTTAATAACACTATATTACTTTTAGATAAAACCCTATGCTTATATTTTAAAAGAATTGGTAGAATTATATTTATGTTCTCAATTTAGACTAAAATTGAGTAAACTGATTTGTTTTTAAGGAAGAGATTCAAAGACTTCTACCTCCCTGCCCCCAAACATGAGAACTCAAGAGTCTGGTCTATGGCTGGAGGTGGTAAGACCTACCTTAAGGGTGTCCTCTTTTTCCAAATCAAAACCCTACACTACCTTCTCCCAGTTAGGCCTGGGGAGAATTGTCAAAACCATCAAGATCAGGGAAACTGCCTTAATTCCCAAACAGGTCAACCACCAGCTTTTTCCATAAGCATCCTATGAGCCCACAGAGATAGCTGGGGGACTGCCATGGGGACAGGCCAGATGCCTTCCGGTGCAAATGACCAGTAAGGGGCCTCAGGCACTAGATGACTCAGCCAGTTTAACCATTGACCTACATTGTAAACATGGACCATACTAACACAGGTACCTTTGGTTCAGACAATACACTTGACATCAAGCCTATCCTTTTATAGGACACAAAGCCTTCTAGCCCGTCAGCATCTCCTTATCTTTTCTGTATGTGGGGATCTTCTACCCTAGGTCACGATGGGTGGAACGGACTCCCACTTAGGACGTGGAAAGGTATGAGTGCTCTACTGCACCCTTTTCCTGATCAGACCCACCTGTCCAAAACTCTGAATTTGGAAACTGTGATGCAAAGAAGTGGGCAGAGTGAGAATTCATGCCTTCTTGGAGCAGCAGCAACACCAGGCACTTTGAAGGATGGGTAACGACAGAGGACCCCCCAGCTGTGTCTGGTGACATCACCAGGTGGGTTCTGGGGAGTGATTTTGGACCTTCTGTCCAGGCTGCCCACGTGCCTGCTTGTTCCCAAGCCTCTGTTTCCATCATCTCTGAGACCTACACGAACCAGAGTCATTTCCTGGCACTAGTTCCTAATAACCCACCTGGTTCACACATCCAACTCTTAGTTTGACCAGTTTATTCCCAAATCCCTTCCAGTGGTTATCTTGACCTCACCTGTGCCTCCATCCAACCAGTAACAGTTATGTCAGTCAACACATGTGATGAACTTTTACAGTTAGATGATTCCTTCCATCTTTGGAGAACTGGCTTAGAAACCTTAACAATTCTTCCAACACGAATGAGTAATGGTAATAATAACAGCTAAAATTTATAGTGAGTGTAACGTTGGCTAGATACTTTCAGTTATTCTACCAGATGACGTTAAGGAAAAATAAATTTGGGCAACTTCCTATCATAATACCAGTTGTAGTGATTAGGAAATGAGACCTGAGTGATTACATAACTGTCCAGTGGGCACAAGCCAGTGTGTGGCAGACATGAGGGTTGCATCCAAGTCTGTCTGACTCTAGCTCCTGAATTCAAACCATTTCACTCTAGGGAATCCAACCAACTCTGTTCTACTTTAGCCCAAGAAACTGGGTCAGGTTACAAATAAATCACTATAGAAAAAGTTCATCTAAATTTCAAAATGCAAATAAGTCAGTTATCTCAATCTGAGAGATTTGTTGAACCATAATTCTACAATGATTAAATATTTTCTCTTTTCTTAGAGAGGGAGGAAAAGACTGGAATAATTCCTTTGTAATTTCAAAATTCCAGAAATGAGGAATTTAGAGAAAAAAGTCTCTTGCTATAGGTGTCAGGTCTTCTTTCAGTATTTCCACTGGGCAGTGTGACTTTGCCAGAACACACCAATTTCTATATATTAAAAATTCAAACTATTTTTAATTCGTATATTTTTTGAGTGTCTAGAATAGGCATTATGGGTCAGGCAGGTTAATCTAAAAGACTATTTCTGATCTGAATGACTCAAACAGTGTATATATATTTTCCTTTCTCTAGTGGGACCTTGATAAAGACAGGGGACTTACAGTGTAAAAATTATTTACTAGTAAGGAAGACATTGGTGAACTCTAGTTCCTCCTTCATAGTCCTTTAATTTGTAAATATTCAGAGAACCCTGTAGTTGGCAAGAGAAATTAATGTCAGAATCAGAAGTGGTACTGCTTGAGTCTCATTCATGGATATTTTTCTCTATAAAGATAATTTTTCTATTTTCTTATTTTTTCTTTTTGGTATATCAGCATTATTTTTAGGGTCTACTTATTTTTTGGTAATGGTGATCATTCAAAACATTGATGATATTTTTTTCCAGGGCAGCCAAGCACCAGAAACCACAGTAAAGGGCACGGTCTTTTCTGGCAGGAGGGAAATATACTAAGTCCAACTAGTAACTGACAGCACATGGGGTTGGGAGATCTGTGTTTCTGCCATAAACACATATAAAGTGTTGGCTAAATGACTTGGTTATATTGGCTAAAATTTCCCAACCAAAAACTGGGAATGATAACCTTGTGTCCTACAACTCAAACGTATTTTTGAAATTAGGTGAACATATAATGTGTTGAAGTACATTTTATAAAGGAGCAGATTTATAAACTTGTCTAATAATTCCCTTGTGTTGTTCTATCAATTTCATTCCATAAGCCTCTTCCTTGAAAACATTTACTATGTCACTTATGGTTGCCTTACTAGAAAATGATGATGTATCAGCTATGGCAGGAGAAAGAGTTTTATAATGTATTCTGCATGAACATTACCACCAACTTACACTGTAACCATCCTTCACAGGACAAACTAATCTATATTCCATTAGAAGCCCAGAGGAGCTAATGAAACATACCACTGACATTCAACCCTTATACTCTCTGCTTGTTGCTTTTTTTTAAATCAGTGTACCCAGTTCTGTTTTCAATAAGTAGAACAGATGGATTCAAAATAAGAAGGTGTTAATGTTGTTGGCGGAAATCAGGCTCTTCCTGATGGGGGTGGGGGGGTGCGGGGTGTATTTACCAGACACACAAAGGAGGGATTATGGTGTGGCAAGATGATTTATTTGTGATGAAAAATCAAAGGAGTTCCACTCCTAGGTTCCCAATGTCCTATCTCATTCCTTCCCGCCATAGCCGAAGTCCAATTGTGCCTTCTGCAAGGCCAAAACAAAGGCCAAGTTCAGTTTCTATTTCACAGTAAAGCTTAGTCCTTTGGAGCCCACACAGTCTGCTGCAACCCACATGGTTGAATGCTACTGGGCGAGAGACAATGTGTGAATGAACAGGCAAGTGCATTACTGAGGGAGAGAGAGAGAGAGAGAGAGAGAGAGAATCCCCATCCCCTGGGATTATAACCAGGAACCCTTCCAAAACAACCAACCAGCTTCCCAAGCTTTCTCCGGCTTTTGATAGGTCCACTTCTTCTCCCTGGTTAGACTCGCAGGCATCTATGCTCAAGCACCTGCCCCTGTGCCATTTTGACTTCTATTGAGCATGTGCTTACCTCCCCCTTCATTGTTCCATCCCTTCTCCAATGATCTGTGGGGAATGGAGAGTGAGGTGAAGGCTCATGCTTCCCAGCTGACCATGCTGAACCATGTCTGAGTCCCCTTGCTCTCTTCCTATTAATATCTAGCTAACTATGGTAGCATTTCCCCCCTTGTAATCTTACAAGAGTAAGGGGATGAAGATCTCATCTTCTGTATCTGCTTCCCTTGAAGACCTTGGGCCTTGCCATCTTACAAGGGTAAGTGGATGAAGTATCACCTTCTGTCACTGCTTCTGATACCGTAGTTAGCTGGCCTTTGTTTGGGCCTTGCTGAAGACACAGTGGACGTTTTCCATGGTGGGAAAGATGGAGATCAGACTTGGGAACCCAGAAGGGAAACTGCTCTGATTTTGCAAAATTAAATCATCTACCACACCACAATCTCCTTGGGTCTGGGAAATGCTTTTCCTGGGATCCTGTGGAAGAACCTAATATCCACCAACACCATTAAGACCACTAGAAATCAGCAACTTTCTCACAATAGCAATTAATTTTAACCTATCAGGTCTAGCAAGGAACATTAAAGGAAGGACAGCTGGGATCAAATAATCCAGATTGTGCTCATATTATTCAAAATCCTAAAGCAGACAGGAGGCACTTGTGGCATGTTGGGTCTTTCCCCAAAATATTTTTCAACAATTATCTCTAAAAATTAATATACCTGTTTAACCCTGGCTGGTGTGGCTCAATGATTAGACTGTCAGCCCGTGCACCGAAGGGTCACAAGTTCAATTCCCAGTCAAGGGTACACACCTGGGTTGCAGGTTCACTCTCGGGCCCAGGTTGGGGCGTTTATGGGAGGCAACTTGTCAATGTGTATCTTCACATTGATGTATTCTCTCTCTCTGTCTATCTAACTCCCTCCCTTCCCCCCTCTCTTTCCTTCCCTCCCACTCTCTCTAAAATAAAAATCAATGGAAAAAATATCCTTGGGTGAGGATTAACAAAAAAGTAAAATAAAAATTGATATACCTGTTTCAACTAATAAATATTTTTATAGCAAGCACAAACTGTATACACATAAGCATATATTTACCACTCACAAAGCTATTGTTATGTAAAATATAAGAAAAAAAATTTATGCTTTCTCTGGGGTGGGGGTGGGATGTAAAATGCAATTCAAATGAGAAGAAACAAAAATATTTACTTCTAATGTTTTCAAAGGGCACAGGCTGATGTTTCATAGAATAAGATCTTCAGGCTAAAATATATAATCAACCACTGCTCTCTGCCCTCAATAGAATTAGTATTGCTTGGATATGAAGGAATAAATATTATGAGTCCCAACCGACCAATTAATAGCATGCACAATGCAACTACAGAACAAATATAGATCAAAGAAAGAGCATCTGGCTTTTTGGCAGTCTGTGGATGCATAGTAAATGCAGTGGGAAATTATTCAGGGAACTGCAGAGAAACTAAGCTGCATTGCTCTTTGTTAAGCAAACCACGTGCAAGGTCATGTTATCATGCAAAAAAGTATTGGAATACAATCATCCCCTCTTCATAATACACACTTCAATTCTATTCAATTGCACCAACCACGAGAAGCTGGCACTAGAATGATCACAGACTTAGGGATCAGGCAGAGTCTGCAATCCAGCTCCATCACTAACTAGTTTTGTTTGTTTTGTTGTTGTTTTACCTTTGATAGTTCTCTCGAAACAGACAGCTAGTAGGGTGATGTTTATAGATAGGCAGACAGATGGACATTCATTGGGACATAATGGTAAAGAGATAACAATGATAAAAAAAACTGTTGGCTGCCTGATGATTGGCAATTTGCTAAATACATTTTATATGACATTTTTCATTTTGATAAGCTATAGAGATTTAACTTCCCTTCTTTCTACATGATGAATGATTAAAGGTGATCCGTCCATTTAAAAAGCTATAGTTAAATAGTTTTTAACTATAAATAGCTTTTAAATCGCTTTTAACCACTAGCAATGAAGTGAGGACTTTTACTGAAATGGTGGCTGACACCTAACATGACTTCATGTCACTTGGCTGTACTTGGTTCTGATCAGAGTTGTAAGAAGCAAGAAAATTTTAGCAAGAATCAGAAATGAAGAAGCAATAAAGCTTTTAGCAATAGGTGGGAGTATCTGATAAATTAGCCTCAATACAATTTATTGTGAAGAAACTGGAGGTGTATGACTACACCCAGCTCTCTTAGAAGATAAAAACACCTGCCCAGGAGCAAGTGGGAAGCCCAGCTCTTTTGGGAATTTTCTTCTGAGAAAATAGCTCTTTTCATTTTGCCTAGTAATTTTTAAGAAAAGTAAAAGAAATGCAATTACAAAATAAGCTTTTCAATAGTCATTTTTGCTTTTTAAAACAGAGTCTTTAATTTGCTCTTACAGGCACACACATAATTTGAGATATAATTGACATACAATCAACTGTGCATATTTAAATGTAGAATTTTAAATTTTTGTACAAATCTGTACAAAAAAATAAGTACAGTTTTAAACTTTTGACATGTGTGAAACTGTGAAATCGTCTCCACAAAGAAGACCTTGAACATATTCCTGACCCCCAAACCTCCTGTCATCCACGCTTGGTATGGTATCTTTTTAATTTTATCCATTATAATAGGAATATAACTATGTTTGCAATTTGCATTGCCTAAATGATTCATGGTGTTGAGTGTCTTTTCATATGCTTATTTGGCAGCCCTATGTCTTCTCTGGTGAAATGTCTGGTCAAATATTTTTATCATTTTTTAAAAATTGGGGGGTTTTTCTTATTATTGAGTTTTGAGGATTTTTTATAGACTGAACACAATTTCTATAACATATATATCTTCTAAATAGTTTATCTAGTCTCTCTTTTTAGACTCTTAACGGCATTTTGAAGAACTAAAGGCTTTAATTTTGATAGAGTTCAGCTATCTTATTTTTAATGTTTAGTGCTCCTAGAATGAATGGAAGAAATTTTTGCCTAACCCAAGGACACAATACTTTTCACCTGTTTTCTTCCAAAAGTTTTATAATCTTAGGATTTTCATCTACTTCTATGATTCACTTTGACCTGATTTTTGTATATTTCTGGGGAGAGGGGCATGTGGACATCCAATTATTTCACCACCATTTATTGAAAAGATGATTCTTTCTCATTGAATTTCCTCTGCACCTTTGTCAGGTATCAAACGCCCATATATGTGCCATCTATTTCTGGGTTCTCTATTCTGTCCCTTTTATCTATATCTGTTTTTATGTTAATACTAACCTGTGTAGATTACTACTACTTTATAGTAGATATTAAAAGAGGTAGTGCAAGTTGTCCAAAATTGTTCTTTTTCAAATTTTTTTTTCTATTCTTGGTTCTTCACATTTGCATATGAATTTTAGATTCAGATTGTCAATCTTTACAAAATAGTCTTCTGGAATTATTAGTGGGTTTGTTTGGAATCTGTAGGCCAATTTTGAGAGAACTAGCATCTTAAAAATATCGGGTCTTCTAGCCTATTAACATGGTATATCTCTATGTTAAAATTAATCAGTTTCCTAATAATGCTCTTTAAAGTAACCATACCCTCTTCAATCCAGTATCCAATCTCAGGATTGCATGTTACATTTGAGTGTGTGTGGTTTTTGTTTGTTTTTGTGGTTTTTGTTTTGTTTTGGGGTGGTTTTTTGTTGTTGTTGTTTTTGGAGGGGTTGTTTTGTTTTGTTTGGTTTGGTTTGGTCTCTTCACTCTGGAACTATTCCTCAGCTTTCGTTGTTTTTTACGACATTGACACTTTTAAAGATTGCACATCTATTGTTTTGCAGACTTTGGGTTTATGTGTTCTTTCCTCGTGATTAGATTCAGGTTATATATTATTGGCAGTAAGATGGCATTACACTTCATGCCCCCACATTAGCTGGCTGATTCTCCCTATGCTCCTGACCTCTTGCTCACTCTGCCCCACCTACTCTAGCTCCTTCCTCCCACAGAGCTCTGGTATTGGGATTCTCTCCATCTGGCAACTCTTAGGGCTGGCTCTTCAAGTTGCTTGACTATCCTCTCAGATCAGTATATACTGACCAACATATCAATGTAGGATCCACCTTCCCCTGCTCCCATGCCCAACTGTTACTTTCTTTTTTTTTTTAAATATATTTTATTGATTCTCTACAGAGAGGAAGGGAGAGAGATAGAGAGCCAGAAACATCGATGAGAGAGAAACATCGATCAGCTGCCTCCTGCACACCCCCCACTGGGGATGTGCCCGCAACCCAGGCACATGCCCCTGACCGGAATCGAACCCGGGACCCCTCAGTCCGCAGGCCGACGCTCTATCCAGTGAGCCAAACCGGTTTCGGCCCAACTGTTACTTTCTTGCATATTTCCTTTATGGAACTTCTCATGTTTGAATGATTATGTTTACGTGTGTTTACTTCTTCATTTACTGTGTCCCCACACAACAAGCAGTTTGGGGGCAGTTAAAACCCTTCTGTTTTATGAACTTTTGAATTTCCAGTTTCTGAAATAGAGGAAAAAAGTTGTGGCTTCCTGTTTCTCCTCCTGCACTTCGTTGTCATTTTAATTTCAGATGTGAAGTGAGGACGGGCTCTACAGTACTGAAGCAAGATTTAGATTTAGATGCTTAAAGTTCAAAGCACCATGCAAGACATCAAAGCTGTTGATGTGACCTAAGTTGTATTTCCATGTACTTTTGGCTCTTCCAAATGTTCCTGAATAAGATAACTGGCCTAAGCATACTTGTCCTTATTCTGGGCCATTGCAAGTGGACACTTGGCCTTGGAAATGAGACAGCAACTTCTCAGTCAATGCCAATTCCACAACAAACAAATAGTTTTGAATAGCAGGTATCTTTTACAGCCCCATTATTTATCTCAATCACTGGATTTGCTGTAAATTAATAATAAATCAATTCTAAAAAATATTTTTTCCCAATGATATGTGTAAACATTCATTTACTTTAAAGAGAGGAACATTTTGTCCCTCTTTTGGGATAAAAATCAGGCCTGCTGCCCTGCTCAGTTAGTTGAGCATTGCCCCATGCACCCAGAGAGTTCTCTGGTTCCATTCCCAGTCAGGGAACATGCCCAGGTTGTGGGCTCAATCCCCAGTAGGGGGTGTGCAGAAGCAGCCAATGGATGTTTTTCTCTCTCTCCCTCTCTCTCTCAAAAAATAAGTAAATTAAATAAAATAAATAAGCATTTTTAAAAAAAGACCTGCTAATCACTTCATGGGCCCAAAACACCCTTGATAATTTCTTTAGGGTTTTTGGTAACAAAACTGGAATAGCAACCAGAGAACATTACAAAACTCAGTTGGAATCATTCTGGAAATGTACCCTTAATGTGATAGAGTCATTCTCAGCTGCCAGGAAATGAAGGTTTAACAATATATTGGAATAACATAACTATAGAAAATTTCCAGCCCTGGTTGGGTAGCTCAGTTGGTTATAGTGGCATCCTGGTATGCCAAGGCTGTGGGTTAAATCCCCAGTAAGAGTAAATACAAAGAATCAACCAATGAATGCATCAATAAATGGGACAACAAATCAATGTTTCCCTTCCTCTCTAAAATCAATAGATAAGCAAAAGGAAAGAAAATTTCCAAACACTATGTCAAATGTTCATTTAAGTAAATAATGAAAACCTAGAGAGAAATTCATTTAAAATATCCATGCCAAAAAGATGCATTGTGATTAATATCATTTTGTATTCTTTCATTCACTGTTGCCTGGATCCATTTATTTCCTAAAACCACTGTATAAACTCATCCGCATGCTGAGGTGTTTGTGCACACTCTAGTCATTTCTCATTTGTAATTGTTTATAAGTTGCTACCTTTGAAAGAAAACTGAACTAAAACATTGCCTACATTTATTTAGCTCTAGCACAGCAATACTTTATTCACATTGAAGTGAAAGATGTGAAAAATCTCTTCAAGGTGATTAGATGATGCTATTTACTCTTAAACTTGTAAACATATTTCTATGATTTTTTTGCCTCCATAGACAAAGGATAAAGGCAGCTTTTAAATTTTTATTTTTTTCATTATTCAACCAATCATTCAAGAACATGCAATGAGTGTCTCTTATGTTATGGATATAAGACATAAATCTTTCCCTTTAAACTCCGAATCCAGGAGAGTTCAGGCTTGCACACAGCCTATCAATCATTATAACAGAGCTACGCATGAGTTACTCGCGGAAGTCAGGAAAAATAGTGGAACTCACTGAGGCTGGGGAAGTCGGGAAGTTTTATAGAAGACATAGCATTGGGGCTGAGCCATAGAGAAGATACATATGTTCATCAGAAAGGAATGTGAGTGAAGAGTAGTTCTGGATGACAGGACATGTGAAAGCAGTACAGTGAGAAAGGCCATCAGCGGTACTGTCAGTCATGATGAAATTAGAGAATTAATAGACTGAAAGGCACAAGATGAATCAGTTAATTTCCAAATAGTTATTTAATGCCCACTAATTGGAAACGCTGAGCTAAGTGCTGGATGTGGGGAGAATAATCAGTTCCTGCCCTCCAGTTTACATTATAACTCAGAAAAGATATAAGTATATTAAATCTGAGTACAATGATATAAGGCAACAATAGACTCTGAAAGATTTAGGAAAATGGGAACTTTATCAATCTCTTCTTTACTCATTCCTACCGCAAAAGGTGTTTGAGTGTGCATGCCTCCACATTTCATCTATTTAGAAGCAGTGCACTATACTGTTGTCCAATCCTTTACAATTGGCAACATTTAACTTTCTGAGATAAAAGCAAATACAAATAGAAATTACAATTTTTTCCCACACCTCAATGGATTACCTTGTACAACGCTAGTGGTGCACACACCTGGTTGGAAGACCACAGCTTTGAGCATTTAGAAAGAATTTCACAGACAGAATATTTTTCTCTTTCATAGCATGGCCTAGATTTGGCCCACAAATGAATGGCATTTTTAAGAAAGAGGAAAAATGGGAACAGGATGTGTTCTATAAACTGCAGGAAGAAAATACTTAACTAGACCTTTGATTAAAGGAGCCATACATCAAAGTTCACAAATCTATATTGTACCAGGGTTTCTCAAGTGCAGGCTATGAACCACCTGCATCCAAATGACTTGGAGATGCTTGTGCTAAATGCTGACCCCTGGGTACCACTCCAGACTCACTAAATCGGGATATCTGGAAATGGGGAAAGGGAATCTGTAAAAAAGATGATTCTTTTCACCACTGAAGTTTAAGAACAGGTAATCTAAACAATAGAGACTTCAAGTAGTCTAAATTTTAGTTATGAAATCTAAAAGAGTCACAGAGATTACAGATATGTAAAAATCTGTTAGAGAATCTATAGGTCACAAACAATACAGAATATGTGAAAATGACTTCCTTCATTGTTTAGCTTTGTCAAGTAGAGGAAAATCTGTTATTCTGATCCCCATTCAAAATAAAAACATGCTTTCTGTGAGAGTGGTAAGCCCATTTACAATTAATGTTACACTTCTTTTCCCCAGTAAACTACATGCCATGTTACTCAGAAAAGTGGTTTGGAGTCTTTGGGGCAACTTGCATTACACACAGATGAGTATAAATAGTGATGCCTAAGCCCTAACCGGTTTGGCTCGGTGGATTGAGCGTCGGCCTGTGGACTCAAGGGTCCCAGGTTTGATTCCAGTCAGGGGCATGTACCTTGGTTGCAGCACATCCCCGGTGGGGGAGTGTGCGGGAGGCAGCTGCTCGATGTTTCTCTCTCATCGATGTTTCTGGCTCTCTGTCCCTCTCACTTCCTCTCTGTGGAAAGTCAATAAAATATATTTTAAAAAAATAGTGATGCCTGATGAACAGTTCTTTGGCATGATGGTCAGTAAGGCTTAATCTTTGGTTTATAACTTTGATCATATTTTGGAGGTTCTTGTACAACTAGCCAGTTTCACCCTGTTCCCCACAGGCCAGGCTGAGGGACCTCATGGGTGCCTGAATTCATGCACCGGGCCTCTAGTTTTAAATAAGATAAAGAAGAGACTGGAGAAGGAGGAATAGCATTTCTGGCTTCACAAGACACAGTTAGGAAGCAACACTCAAATCTTTCACCTCCAAAGCCTTGTTTCCTCTCATAAACTACATTCCCCTTGTCTGTGTTCCCTGCTATCTTCAACCCAAAGTTCTCCTTTTGGATAGAGGAAAAAAGTGCCATATCTGAACATCTATTATTCTTAATGTCTCATAACATGCCTGTGCTCTGTTCTTAAAGCTCTATGTTGAAAAAATTCTGTAAGTAAATCTTTTAGTTTATACCTCTTTCCCTTTGTCTAGGATTGATATTTTCTCAATTAGCTGGACATCTGATTAATTTAGTAATTTTGTTCTACTCTATTTTTTTCTTTCTGACGCATATTCCCTTATATTTGTAATTCTGTGCTTCCCCCAAAAATGTGCACATTATTCCCATCTTCTTGTCCTATTTCTAGAAATAATTTTCCTGCTGAGTTTTTTCTGTTTGCGTTTCTTTATTCCATACACATCAGCATTCTCCTTGGCATCAGTACCAGTGAAAACATACAGAATGAGACAAACTGACAGCCTGCTTCCCGTCACCTGGTCTGTAGAAAAGTCCACAGTTGCTTAATCAAAGTCCATTCTAGGGCTGAAGGTACCCTGGCCATAGAAAACATTAGCAGTTCCAATCCCTGCCAGCTACACATCTAGAATGAGTTGTTATTTTCCAAAAAGGATTAAAATTATGCTTAACATGCTTCTCACAGGGAAGAATTTTACTGAATTCTCTCTTTTGATTGCAACCAAAAAGAAATAGAAAGAAAAAAAAAGAGCTTGCTATTTTAGTGCTGGTGGAGACTATATTTAGGGAAGAAGCTTGTGTTCTGTTGGAAGCTAATTTTGGAGAAGATTACAGTGGAAATTAGGGATAACTAAGATGGAGGGTATTAAGTACACAAAGTTGAAAATGTTACTTTTACCTACAACCAGCCAAACTGAGAAACACTAACACCTGTTATGTAATTCTTCTTCCATGCCCTTTTAGAGATGCTATAGATTCTGCTTCCTTCCCCCAACTGAAAAACCAAAGCCTGCTGTTAAACAGCATGCTCCCATAGGAGAAAATGAAGTATTCTGGGATGATAAATAAATAATAATTTACCACCTGAAGAAACAGCCACACTGCCATCAAGCATTTTTTAGCATAGGCCGGGCACCCATTGATCATGAATATTTACTCCTGACATACCCAGACCACCTGTAAATTTCTTGGTCTGGAAGGGAAAATAAAAAATGTTTGCCACACCATTGCACTGCTCCAAGATGAATGCTAACACTGTATGGACAGCATTTTACTTCAGAAGAGACTGAACACTGGAGTTAACTGCTTTTTGCCTGTGAGAGGTGAAGGAAAATGTTCTCTGTTAAGGATGTTAATGATGGAGAACCATGGGCCATGTAGGTATAATGTTGACAGTAGAAGTTGATGAAATACACAGAAAATCTTTTTTCTCAATTAAAAATAACATTTAAAAGATCAAGATTAATATTTTTCATTGCCATAAACTAGAAAATTTAGGTAAGAAAACCACACATACCTATGATTCCAACTTGTAGAAAAGTATGTGAGAGATACTTTTACTTTGTTAAACATCCTTCCAGGAATTTTTTAATGCACAAATATATTTTTTCTAATACAAATATTAAACATATGATTTATAAAATTTTAATTTCACTGAAATACATATCTAAATAGAATTTTGTGCCTGTTCTTTATTCATTAATGTCAATGGATATATCAAATTTAATAAATATTTTAATCTATTTTCCTCTTGTAGATTACTTTGTTTTCAGTTTTTAATTATTTTTATTAAGAGTACTGGGGTGTACAAGTACATAATTCAATCTTTCTGATTTGAGAAATATTTTTCTTAGTGGAAATGTTCATAGCAAATATTCAAAATATCAAAATTTGAGGACTTCTTTATAACATGAAGTTGACAGTTCCATAACCAGGAAGGTAAAAGGTGGGCATGAAAGGAAGGAGTTGAAGACTCTAGTTTCTAGGAGAAGCCATGAAGTGAGGTGTGATGCCATTGACAGAGACCTGCAACATCAGAGGAGGAGTGGGTGTGGCGGTGTTGAGGACGGTGGGCCCGGTTTTGAATTTTAAGTCCTGTGTAATGCTTGAATGGAGATGTCTGGTGGGCAGCTGAAAATACACATGTGAAGCTCAGAAGAGAGATCTGACCCGAACATATTGGCAGGAATCAATATCGATGAAAAATGAACATGTGTAGATATAACTTCATAGGCAAAAGGCGCAATCAGAGAAGACTGCCAAGGATCAAATCTGAAATACGCCAACATGTGAGGGATGGGCAGAGGGCACTAAACCTGTAAAAGGCGCTGGTAAAGAGTAAAGAAACCTCAGCAAACAACAGTGCCAAAGAAGCCCGAAGAGTCACAGCAATGAATAGAATATTGAGTAGATATACATATTAACGTTTTGCTAAATTTTCTGAAGAACTTATAATGGTAAAAAAAAAAAAAGTTATCAACAGAATTAAAGTGCTCTCTGCCAACAGTTTGATTTCTTTTTCTCCCTATCTCCTTCCCTCCCTCTTTCCATTCCTTGCCAAACTTGCCTGTTGATCATCTATAATAATAAAAGCATAATATGCTAATTAACTGGACGACCTTCCAGATGACCTTCCGGACGAAGTGAAGCCGTGGCAACTGCGAGGGCTGAGGCAGAGGCAGCCGCCATGGCTGCTAGGGCCCAACCCCTTGCATGAATTTCGTGCATCGGGCCTCTAATGTATTCATAAAATGTATGATCTAGATCTCTAAAACCATATCAAAATGGTATAATACTTTATATGCCCTCTTGCTCATTATAACTTCAATTCAAAATAGTTTTTGGCACATGTGAAACTAGTTCAATGTATTCTGCCAGTTAAATAGTATTCTGCTATATGAGTCTACCATAATTTATCTTTTCTATTTTTGATGAATATTTACACATTCAAATGTTATGCAATGAACATTCTTGTATATGCCTCCTTGCTCATGTGTTTGAAAATTTCTCTAGGGCAGTGTTTTTCAGTCTTGTTTTGACAAGGACCCACAGTTGAACTATATTTTATTTCATCATTCACAAGTTCAAGTAGAAAGACATATAAACATACACACATGCATTTAACTGAAACAAAATGTAGGTGCATTCTGATATTTCTATTCTATTCTATTCTATTCTATTCTATTCTATTCTATTCTATTCTATTCTTTCATCCCATCCCATCCCCATTTTTTAAAATACACTTTTATTGATTTCAGAGAGGAAGGGGAACGGAGAGAGAGAGAAAGAAACATCAATGATGATAGAGAATCATTGATTGGCTGCCTCCTGCATGCCCCCTACTGGGGATCAAGCCTGCAATCTCAGGCATGTGCCCTTGACCGGAATCGAACCCGGGACCCTTTGGTCCGCAGGTCAAGGCTCTATCCACTGAGCTAAACCAGGTAGGGTCCATCCCCATTTTTAAATTCTGAGATTGATATAGTAAATGGATTCTATGGCCCCACAATGAGTTAGGATCTAAGGTTTGAAAAACACTGACTTGAGCTATATTTCTGGAAATAGAATTGCTGGGTCAGAGGGTGTGAACATCCTCAACTTTATTAGATATTGCCAAATTGCTCTCTCAATAGTAAGATGTATTCAAATTTAGAGATATTAAAATGTGAACAAAATATGTTTTATAATCTAGGTTATACAATATTCTGGTTACTAATTCTTTGTTCATTATATGAGTTTCCAATATTTTGTTTATTTGTTCTTTCACTTTCTTTATGTATATTTTAGTGTATAGGGTTTTTTAATTTTAGCCTAGTCAAATGCATGCAATTTTTTCCAAATGGCTTATTTATTTATTAAGGCTTTAAGGTTTTCCTAATTGTTGCCATAAAGATAGTATCCTTCATTTTTCTCTGAAATATCTGCAACTTGATTTTTAAATTTTAGAGTGTTGATCCATTTGGGGATATTTTGTCTTGGTGTGATATAGAGATTAATGCTAATAACCAATTATCAAAAAATAAATAAAACATTCTTGAGTAATCCATCCTTTCTCCATTGGTTCTGAATGCCATATTTATTGTATATCAAGGAACCAAAGTATGTGGGTTTGTTTCTGGGAATTACATTTTTTTAGTTGATCTATTTATTTATTTCTGCACCAATAACATGTTATTATTTACTAAAGCTTTATTTAAAATTTTTCTACTAAATTGTGTTGGCTCATTTTGACAGTTTATTGTCTTATAATTTTTTAAAATCAGCTTGTCTAATTTCTTGAAAAATCATGCTGAGAATTTGATTGTGATTACATTAAAATTATAGATTAATTTAGGCAGAATTGTCATATTTTAATTATTTACTTCTCCAGTACATAAATGTAGTGTATCTTCTTATGCATTTAGTTATTCTTTTATGTCTCACAATAAAGTTTTTATAAATATCTTCATTTGGTCTTTCTTCTCTTTGGTAGATTTTCTTCTAGGTACCTTGGATATTTTTATGTTATAAGTGACATTTTATTTTATTATTATTATATTTTCAAATTGATTGATGCAGGTGAATAAAAGTATTATGGATGTTTATATTTTGAACTTTTTATCCAGCAAACTTGCTGAATTATATAATTGGTTTTAATAGTAGGGGTGTATATTGACTCATTATCTGTGAAAAAGAAAACACAATTTACCTTATGCATCCCAATTCTTAAAACTCATTTTCTGCTTTATAGTTACCTTATTGCTCTCACTAGGCCTCCATTACTAATATTAAAAATATGTCTTGTACATGTAGACATATTGACCCCCATGGCATGATGCATTGAGAAGAACACAACCTTATTTCTGTGTTATTCTTACCAAAAATTGCATAACTTCAGTCCAGTTATAAAAAAAACAGCAAGCAAATCCAAACTGAGGGACATTCAACAAAATAACTGATCATCACTTGCACATGTGTCAAGGTCATGAAAGTCAAGGAAACAGTGGGGAACTATTAGAAATCACTTGAGACAGTTATATCTAAACAAGGAAATGCAAGCAGGAACCCTCTATAGGAAACTAGAACAGGAAAAAGATATCAGGAAACTGATGACATTTGAATAAGGTCTTTAGTTGGTATATTGCATGAACAATTTTCTGGTTTGATAACTGTGCTATGGTCATATGAAATGTTACCATTAGTGGAAGCCTGGTCAGAGATATAAAGAAAGTCTCCATATAATTTGTTCAACTTTTCTGTAAGTTGGTGTTATTCTATGGGTTTGGACAAATATATGACATGTACCCATCAATGTAGAATCATACACAGTAGTTTCACTGCCTTAAAAAGTCTCTGGCTCAGCCTATTCACCCCATCGCTATTTTTAACCTAGGCTGCTACATTTGGTATGCTAATGTATTATTCATTATTTTTATACCTATGTTCATGAGATGAGATTGCTAATACCAGGTAGTTTTGTTTTATATCATTTCTATTGTTTTGTGTTCCTCCTTTTTTCCAGGGTTTCATTTTACATCATAAATTATGGCTATCATATTCTCAGTGACTAATTCTCTTACCTTTTTTGCAGTTTAGCTTTTTCTCACCCTCCTTGTTGAATGATAGGACACCTGGTACAAAATTCTAGCTCATTGTTATTTTCCCTAGTACTTGAAAGGTATCATTCGATTGTCTTCTGGCCTTCACTTTTACTGTTGCCAGTATAATTGCTATTCCTTTACAGGTAAAACCTGTTCTTTTTGTAAAGTTGGGTGTGGGTTTTTTTTGTCCATGTTATTTTGGGGGGAGGGGGGATTAAGATTTTTTTCTTTGTCTTTATAGTCTGCAGTCTGTTGATCATCTGGGATGCTCAGGGATCAATCTGAGGATTATGACTCTTCTTAAGTCTAGAAAATTATCCTCCACTATCTTTTAAAACACTGCCTCCTCTACTTTCTCTTCTCTGGAATTATTTTGGAGATATAGATATATAGATTATAGATATAGATTAGATATAGATATAGATATAGATATAGATATAGATATAGATATAGATATAGATATAGATATAGATATTTGTGCTTCTTTATGAGCACTTACACCAGATCCATCTTCCACTGTACTGTACTGATTTTTTTCTTTGCCTATGTTTAATCAATTACCCAACCAATTTATTAAGTTTAATAACTATATATATATATATATATATATATATATATGTTCTTCTTTTTAGAGTATTTAAGTTCTCTTTTTCAAGTCCACATTATTTGTCCTCCCATCTTTCCTTTTATTTCCTGTTTCTTCTTTTATGCCTTAAATATTCCATTAACTAATTTATAATAGATTATTTTCATAATTTCACATCCTTGGGATATTTTTTATTAGTAGGTTGAATTCTGTTCCCCAAAATGATGTGTTCAAGTCATAACCCACGATAATTGTGAATGTGACCTTATTTGGAAGTAGTCTTTACAGATGTAATCAAATTAAGATGAAGTCCTATTGGATTAGAGTGGGCCCTAAACCCAATGACTAGTGTCTCTATAAGAGAGGGTAGGGATATTTTGATAGAGAGAAGCACAGGAAAGAAGTCAGTATGACAATGCAGACAGGGATTGGAGTGATGCAGCTATAAGCACAGGAACAAAGATGGTTGGCCACCATCAGAAGCCAGGGCAGAGCATGGGATAGATTGTCCCTCAGAGCCTCCAGAAGGAACAATACTGCCAACACTTTAATTTTGGACATCTGGCCTTCAGAACTGTGACAGAATACTTTCTGTTGTCTTTAGCAGCATAATTTGTGGTGCTTTGTTATGACACTCTAGGAAGCTAGTACAGTGCTGGCTTGGGATTTCTATAAGAACATCAACATTTTCATTTTTAGTCTTTAAAGCTTTCATCTGGGTTAGATACCCCCTGGCATCAGCTTAGACTCTCACTACTTTGATTTTAAAACCTTACTTTCCTCCTAGTCTTGAGGGCTTCCTTTTTCCCTATGAGTGCATTTTATCCTATTAAAAGGCTAATATGCAAATAGACCAAATGGCGGAACAACTGAACAGCCAAACAACCAGTTACTATGACATGCGCTGACCACCAGGGGGCGAGTGCGGAACATGGCAGGCGTTGGCCGCAGGGGGATGGTAGAGCAGGTGAGCAGAGGCTCCAGACCAAGGCAAAGTGCTGGTCGCTGTCATTGGGGCAAGCCTCTGGTGGTTACTGAAAATTCTTTGCTCCTGCACACTGTGGTCCCGCTTGGCACTCGCACCGGCTGCTGGCACTGGTCCTGCTCGCACCCGCAGCCAGTGCCTGGTGCTGATCCCGATTACTCTGCACCATCAGTGGGTGCAAGCGGGGCGGCTGCAGGCCCTGATCGCCCCCCAGGGCTTCTCCACTGCCCCCTGCTCCTGAGGGGCGATCAGAGCAGCAGCCACGGCTGCAACCACCGGCCCTGCTCACACCTGTTGCTGGCGCCAGCCCCAATCACTCCGCACCATCAGTGGGTGCAAGTGGTGACAACGGGAGCGAGGCTGTGGGCAGACAGGGAACCAGGGGCCTCGGTGGGAGGGGCCGGGCGGGGCCACAGAGGGTGGGCCGAGACCCGCCCTGGTGCCTACCACAGCCTTGGGGCCCACAGTTCCTTTCAAGGTGCAAGAATTCATGCACTGGGCCCCCAGTAGTATTATAATTTGGCTTTAAATATTTTATCCAGCACAGATAAGTAGTATCTAAAAGGAAAGATATAAATCTGAATTAACTCCATCTGCCACATACCTGGACGCTGAAATCTGATTCTCACTTACAGACATGGAAAGGAAATCATAACAGAGTGCTATTAAGGGAGAGCAAAATGTTTTGTGGGCACAAACAGGTGGAAAGTAGGGAGTGTGAAAGGATCCCTGCACCTCTCCAAACTAATCCCTACCTTCAATTATTCTCATATTCAGGAAAGCACATGCTCCTTCACATAACCTGCGAGACCTCTGCCTCTGCTATCTTTCCTCTCACTACCTCCTCCTTTTCATAACTTAACACCTAGGCACAGGGATGTGCCTTTTCCTCAGTGTACTAGCTAGCCTTTCACTGGCATACGTCACATATGAATTTCTTCTGGGAGCATTCTTAGTTCTCTTCTGGTGTCTAAGTCCTACACATCCTTCTGGTCTTCTCCAGATGAGAAAAGCCCACTGGGTGTTGAAATATCAACTTAAGTCAGGAGACCAGTAAGGATAGAATGTAGTACAAACTAAGGTGTAGGGAGGGAGAGACATGGATGGTACTTGGGTAGGAAGAATCACTGAATTTCTATTATTAACTGTGTGGTATTATCTGGTCAACAACTTTCTTGTACATGTTTTGTCTTTATATTTCTTATCAGGTCAAAAATTTCTTTAGGTCAGAGATATTATGAAAACATATTTTTATCCTACGCAGAACCTATTCCAACATTTTGCAATAATACAATAAATAGTTTTTGAATGAGGGGATGAAGGAATAAATGAATAAACATACATTCATTGAAAAAATATCTTTTACATATTCTTGTATAGATGGTCTCAATTATAAGCCTCATTGTATGTTACATTTTATTTTTTATTTGGGGAGTGGTGGTATTTTGTATTGTTTGAGAACAGCTGGTGGAATTCATTTTATAATTCTATAGTTAGGTCTCCTGTTTTAATATTTTATTTTTCTACCCCCTTTTTGCCTTTATGTGATACCCAGAGGAAAACCTTTGCTCATTCTATGTACCATAGAGGGCTTGGCATATCTTTAGCCCTCAATAAATGATAACATCAGTAAGAGCTTCATGAAAAAGATTATACTAGAGGGGAGTCAACAGAAAGGCAAGAGTTGGCAACTGTCAAATGGGTACCCCCACTTCTTCCCCAAACTCATGTGTCTAGAAGGTATCTATTTTCTCAACATCTTTAACTCTATCATTTCTGGATACAAGTGCCAAGGTGAACAGATTGTGAAAATTATATTTTCATTGGAGGAGCTATTCCAAAAGTCATAAAACAACATCTCTTCTTTTGAAACCTGCCAGGTCAGCAGCATCCATGTTGGTAGGAATAGGACACGTAGCCCTAGTTTTCCTTTTCCCCCCTTGGTGAAAGGACTCCCGTGTGAGGGGAGCTCTCTGGCACCAAAGGACTGCACCTCCTATAGCAAAGGCAGGGAAATACATTTTTTAAAAAGCAGGATTCAGCTACCAAACACCTTGTCTCCATCAACAGTTCTGGCTGGATCTGCTGCTCTCTGATTCTAATTAAGTCTTCCAAAAATTTTTTTGCATGTCAGCAGAAGTGAGATAAATAGAGGAAGCATTTTTACTTGACAATAGTGAAACTTTTTGCTGGGCAGAAAATATGTGAATGAAGTAAGCTTTTAAGAGTTTATGGTTCTTTGTCAATATGAGCCTAATAAGTTAAAATTGGAAATAGTTTCTGCCATGCTCACAAGAATCTCATCAATCACCAATTGGCTTCATCTCCCACCTGAATCCAATGAGGGAGATAGCTGGCAAGGCAGGGGCTTAGTTAAAGCCAGCCACATTATTAGCGAAGAAATGGAGCTCTTGCTAAAGGAAGTTTAAAGTGCTAGCTTCAGGTTTACTTTCTAAATGTGGAAAAGGAAGAGGGATGTTTTTGAAGAGAGAGAGATAAAGAACAAAGAAAACCTTTGGAATCTTCAAAGTTGGTGTTTGTTGGCAGCACAGCTAAGTGTTAGCACAAAAGCCCCAAAGACATGGAAATACGAGAAATGAATTAAATATTATCCTCACTCCTACATCTTTCAGTTTGAATGGCACCACCCGGCCAAGAAGTAGGTGTTCTCTGAGGGTAATTATCAAACACCTTTGAAAGCTTTAAAATTTGCATTCTAGTTAAATCACAAAACTATTTTATTTTTCTCCCAGATGCCTCCTTAGGCTACAATATCATTAACCTATTTGAGTACAATATAAATATAATACAGACTAAAGCCTTGATTTCTTGTTTATTTGTTTTTAACGGGACAGACAATGATAAGCCTTTTGCATTTGGAACATTTGGCTATCAAATCATGAAAGCACTAGAAGCACTAGAGCTATCAAATCATGAAACTCAGACTATCATAAGAACGTCATAAACTGAATCGTTTACAGATCTTAAGTGAGTGCTACAGGGATGTGGTGAAGGCTATAGCAATTTCTATCTCAAGATAATGAGATTTAAAAGTTGTCATATAAATAGATAATATTTTAGAAAGCACATTGAAAACCAAGAAGATTTATCTGCAAAGTCTCTAGCTTTCAATTTGCAAACTCTTGTCTAGATTATAGGATGGTAGAATTTCTGACCATTTTCAGATTTCCTACCAGAAAGGCCATTCTCCTAGAAGATTGGGTGAAATATTTTGATGCCAACCTGGCTTTTGCAGCCACATGTGCTTGTCTTTATAGCTCATATGTATCCTGATGCTGACACATTAACCAAAAGAAGAGATTTTCTTTACTCCTCTGGCTAGGATGAAATCTTGTGTTACAAACCCTCCCCCACCCCCTTCAAAAGAAACTCTGAATTGCTTTCTATACTAAGGAGAACCAATAATATCCTAATAACACTGCAGGTGCTCCAATGGAAACCAAAACCTAGAGCCCAGACTTCCATTTGAGCTCGACAGACAATGTTGCATGAAGCAATGACTTCCCTGTGGTGTGCGTATGTTAACCCAATGCCACAACATTGAAGAGTTAATGATGTGTGGTTGGTGGAAAGAATAGGACAGATGTGAGTTCAAATCCTGACTCTGCTTATATCTGATGAGCATGCGACTTAGTCTACCTACACTTTCTTGAGTTTGGGAACTTAATTAATCCTCAACCCTGGTAAATGTGGATCCTGGGCTGTTTCTTGTCTTACATGTGGATTGGTCCTTGTCTGGAGAAATCCTGAGTCTTCAGAAGAGAAGAACCCTGGCAGAACATTTGGGATATAACCTGGCAAAGGCCTGGAAATGGGGTGAAGGCTGTACCAGCTCCCTTGCAGGAATGCGACAGCAACTTCCTATTTCCAATCTGGTTAACAGTTCTTTGATATTTCTTTTTCTTATAAATGCAGTTGCATAAAATCTTAGTAAAGGTGTTCCATGTTTACATTGTCTCTTGAAACATCAAGATACAGGGAGACATGATGCTAGAGGAACTGATGTGACAGTTGAGTCCCCAAAGCAACGTGCACACAGCAGCCAAGAAAAAGGTAAATGAGATGTGGCAGCTAAGCAACCACAGTGTGAGTGAAACTCACATGGACTGGGATCAAGGTGTCATCAAGTCAATTCAGGTCTCCTCACAGTGAACATTTAATCTGTTTGCACAGCCTGTTCACCTGTTAGGGTTCCACACCATACATATGCAAGAGGGATACCGCATCTTCATAAAAACAAAACAGCAGCCTCTCATTGATCTGCAGGCAGTGAAGATGTTATGCCTTCTATATGCCTCACTTTTGGCATCTGAAACAAAGTGCTTTGTCTGGGGAGTGGGGAAGGGCTGCAATGCGTTCACCTCTTGCTAGATGCAGGGCTCACTGAGGCCTAAAGGATGGTCATACATTTTGGGGCTTCCACCCAAGTGAGGGTTCATGCCACATGTATGTACACACTGCTAAAAAAGAAAAACAAAAAACCGGGAACTTTCGCATTGTGAACACATCTACCTGCAACTGAGACAATGGAGCAGTCACTTCTGCAGCTACTTTTGAATTCAGCCAACTACCGGGAGAGGTGTGTGTGTGTGGGGTGGGGGGGGGGTGGTCTCACTTTATGCCTTTCCTTGTATTCATAGCTGGTCTGTAGAATATTCTTCTCATACACACGCAGTAGCTAGTGCTGAATATTTACATTTCAAGGCATACTGTTCAACCCCATATTTTTCGTTTTAAAAAATAATGTTTACTCAAGTGTTATTTATTAGAGATACTTGGTTGAAATCTTTTCTATGCTTTATGGGGCTCTGTACATATTCCCTCAGAGCATAGTTAGAGTGAGTCTGTCTCTCCAATTTCCTTAAGAAATGATCTCCATGGGGGACTGTGGAGGACTCTGTGGCAACTGTCACCCGTTACACTCTTCCTGTTGAGGGTCATCCATGAGGCAGGGAGCTGAGAAAAACACTCCTACACATGGGCACGTGCGCACAGTGCGCACACACCCACGTACACATACACACCACACACCTACACCCACCCACATACATGTGCATGCGTGCACGTGCCCATAAGCACACATGCACATACACACCTATGCACGCACACCTGCAATGCACACACACAGGGTGTTTTAAGGATAACACAGCCTTTTCGTATGTAATCCCACTTCTCTATTCAAAGCATATGGTTAAGTTCTGATTTTTAAAAAATAGCCAATTTGTATGCTTGCTGTGCACAAACTGGTTTGACTTAACTTGACTTTCTCCAGCTAAAAACTTCTCTCCATGGCTGCCATCAATGGAAAACAGGTTAAGAGACAAATTTCAAGTGAACGCTTGAAGCCCCTTCTGGAGAGTAGGAAAACAGAAGGGGGGGGGGCTTTGCCGGGCTGGGTTTTGCAAGGCCTGCTGTCATCAATACTGGCCTCATTCCTCCGCGCTCAGCTGACAGTGTGCTGGGCTGTGAAAACGAGTCCACCCCACACATTTCAAGGTCACATCGTTTACTGGAACATAATCATATTTTTTGCACATAAATTACCTATGTGCCTTTAGAATAAATGCACCCCCCCAATTCCACATCATTATTGAATTGCCATTTCATACACTTAACCTGAAATTTCCATCCCGTCAGTATCACTCATGTTACCCACAGCTTCAAAAGACTAAAATCATTTTTATTGTAACATTTTTTTCTCAATACTAGGCCAAGGATAAATGTGGTTACATTGATTTTTCGCAAATGAACCTCAAACCCCTGATTTAAAATGAGAAAAACACTGTTCACAATCATTTTCAATCTGAGGTACATTTAATTGGTTTTAAGGAAATGTTGCCAACTCATTTGCAAAAAAACTTTTGAGCTCTCTCTTGTTTCCAATACCCTAATGAAGTTCACTGACCATGAACTGACCTCCCCTTCTTTGCTGATTTCATCTGCTCCGCCCTCATGGTAGTTTCTCTACGAAAGTGAAAACCACTGCCCTCCTGTTGCTTCCCCTCTGGGTACCTAACAGCCTTGGCCCAGGGCCCTTAACGAATAAGCCAGGATTGAAATGGTCACAGCCCAGACTCTGGATTTGGACAGTGAAGTTCACTCTTCGGACTCACAGGGTGTTATTAACAGAAGAGCCTTTAATTTAGAGAATAATTATCAAATATTTGTCCATCAGCAAAACCAGCATTGGTCCACAAAAAGATGACTTCGCCTTAACCTCACTCACAGTCATCATCTGCACTGGGCACTTTCTGTTTGCCTCTCAGATCCAATCATACTCAATGTCTGACCCCTACCCCTGGGGAAATATAGGGAGAGGGAACAGCATTGGGAAGAAGGACAGTTTAATGGAAGCATACCTCACTTTATTGCGTGTCACAGATACACGTTTTCGTCAAGGTCGAGACAAGACTCTCCATGAGCAAAATGATTAGGACTTGCTGCAAGCTCAGATGATGGCTAACAGTTTTAGCAATGAATTATTTTTTCAATTAAGGTAAATATATTGTTTTTCAGACATAATGCTATTGCACACTTAATAGACTGCAGTATAGTGAAAATATAACTTTTATATGCACTGGGAAACCAAAAAATTTGTGTGACTCGCTTTATTGTGGTAGCCTGGCACTGAACCTGCAATAAATAACTCCAAGATATGCCTTTAATCATTGGTTTGTGGTACAAGGAAGCTAAATGGGAACTCGAGCCTGCCTTACCCTAACTCCTTCTGCCTATAGTACTTTAAAAATGGCAGGGGATAAAGTTAAGTACCGTTCATTTGTACCTACATAAACTGCCCATTTATGACCCTCTTTCTTTTAACTTATTCTAATCACATGTATACTCTGTGTTTAATAACAATAAACAGGAGTTATAGGATAAGAAAATTCCCTAATTCCTTATAAAAAAAAATAATTGGACAAGTACCTTGTTACCTTGTATTTCTGCAATGAAATAACCTCCTACCTAATTCTAAGCCTTGAGAGTCTTTAAACTCAGGTTTTCATGAACATTTTCAACATCCGGTCCCTGTGCCCTGGCATGTCAAGTTCAAATCCTGATGTCTGGGTGTTAAGATCCATAATAATTGAGACTCACCCTACTTAACCTTATTTTCCATCATTTCTGCCATGTGTTTGTTAGCCAGTCTCCTAAATGCCCCCTCCTCCCCCCCAAAATTATATCTCTGCTTTTTTTATGCCACTATTTGATTGTTTCCCTTCCCTACATGCCCTCCATTCTTTTCTTCTCCCAAATTCTTCTAGTCCTCAAAGACCACCGGTTCATGACACTTACTGCCTTCGTTTTTCTCATACTTCTCTGTACTTCTTGGTTTCTTATTGACAGTATCATGTGATTTAACACCTAGCTTAGCACCCTCATATTGTCCCAGAATTAATGTATATGTGCTAGTCCTGTTTCCGCAAGTTGCCTGCAGTCAGGCACTGTGAGAAAAGTTATTTGTTTATATATATCCAAGTGCGAGATTAAATGTTTTAACATATGCTGTGCATAAAAATAACTCTGGTCTTTTCAAAGGAGGCTAAGCGTTTAATTCATTCACTCAGTATCAAACCTGAAGATTTGAAGACTGAAGTCATCAAAAGCTGGTCAGCACAGGCTTGGAGTACATAAAGCTATCTAAGAATTGGGGGAGGGGGGGTCACACACAAGAGCAAGAAGCTCAGAGCAAGAGAGGCTGCTCCAGGAAGAGACATCATCACTTCAGAGTAGCAGTTTTGATCTCAGAGGAGGGTTTTTTAGGTCCTTCCAGGAAGAGGCAACTGGCTGCTTTGCAACCCGAGAAGTAAGCAAAACAGGGGGGGGGGGGGGGTAGAAAAGTATTTGAACTCTAAACAATATATTCTACACTAATAAAAGAGAAACAATGGAATTAGCGTACGACCGCTACCCTTTCCATTTGGCTAATCAGCAAATCCTTATGCAAATTACTGTCAGCCAAGATGGCGGCCACAGCCATGCACTGAAGCGACAAGGGAGGCTTGCTTGCTCCAGTGACTGCGGAC
>NW_005871059.1:8149226-8174896 GCF_000147115.1 Myotis lucifugus | reverse complement strand
ACCCTTCAGGGCAAACCAGCCAGCCCCCACCCATGCACCAGGCCTCTATCCTATATAGTAAAAGGGTAATATGCCTCCCGGCACCAGGATCAGTGGAGCAGCGAGGCTCCCGGCACCAGGATCAGCGTGACAGGGGGCAGTGGCCAAACCCCCTGATCGCCCTGAGGCTCTGTGAGTGACAGGGGGCGGGGCCACAACCTCCCTATCTGCCCTGCTCTGTTCGTGACAGGGGAAGGCGCCCCAACCCCCTGATCAGCCCTGCTCTGTGCCTGATGGGGGGAGCTCCCCAATCCCCTGATTGCCCTGCGGCTCTGTGTTTGACAGGGTGCAGCACACCAACCCTCTGATTGGCCCTGCTCTGTGTGTGACAGGGTGCGGCGCCCCAACCCCCGCCCCCCCCATGGGCCCTGCTCTGTGTATGACAGGGTAGAGCCATAACCTCTCCATTGGCCCTGCCCCGAGTGTGACAGTGGCGGCGCCCCAACCCCCTGATCGGCCCTGCTCTGTGGGTGATAGAGGGTGGTGCCCCAACCCCCCTCCACGGGCCTTGCTCTGTGTGTGACAGGGTAGAGCCATAACCTCCCCATTGGCCCTGCCCTGAGTGTGACAGGGTGCAGTGCCCCAACCCCCTGATCCACCCTGCTCTGTGTGTGACAGGGGGCGGTGCCCCAACTCCCTTATCGGCTCTACTCTGTGAGTGACAGGGGGGAGCTCCTCAACCACCTGATCGGCCCTGCTCTGTGCATGACAGGAGGGAGCTCCCCAACCCCCTGATTGACCCTGCTCTGTGTGTGACAGGGTATGGAGCCCCAACCCCCCTGATGGGCCCTGCTCTGTGAGTGACAGGGGGCAGCACCCCAACCCCTGATTGGCCCTGCTCTGTGAGTAACAGGGGGCAGCGGCCCAACTCCCTGATCGGCCCTGCTCTGTGCGTGACAGGGGGTGGCGCCGCAACCTCCCCATCAACCCTGCCTTGAGTGTGACAGGGGGCGGTGCCCCAACCCCCCAATCGGCCCTACCCTGAGCGTGACTGAGGGTGGCATCGCAACCTCCTGATCTGCCCTGCTCTGTGCATGACGGGGCGGTGCCCCAACCCCCCAATCGGCCCTGCTCTGAGCCTGACCAGGGGCTGCACTTAGGGATTGGGCCTGCCCTCTGCCACCCGGGAGCAGGCCTAAGCCAGCAGGTTGTTATCTCCCGAGGGGTCCCAGACTGTGAGAGGGCACAGGCGGGGCTGGGGGACCCCCCCTCCCCACCTCCCCGAGTGCACAAATTTTTGTGCACTGGGCCTCTAGTACATATATAAAAGCATAATATGCTAATTAGACTAGATGTCATTCCGGACGAAGCTGGGGCAGAGGGAAGCCCGGATCCCGGGTGCCTGCTAGCAGCTGGGGGAAGGAAGGCCTACTCTTGCACAAATTTTGTGCAATTGGGCCTCTAATGTATGTATGGATGTGTGTATATACTATGTGTGTGCCTAAGTGACTGTTACAACTGAATGACCAGAACGACCAGTAGACCAGTCGCTATGTTGTGCACTGACCACCAGGGGGCAGACGCTCAATGCAAGAGCTGCCCCCTGGTGGTCAGTGCGCTCCCACAGCCAACCTCCCACGACTAGTCAACCTCCTGCGGCCCCTCCCCCTGGCCAGACAGCCCCCCTGATAGGGCTTGTTCACCGGCCAGGCCGAGGGACCCCACCCGTGCACGAACTTGTGTACCAGGACTCTAGTTAATTTATAATTTTTCACAAGGACTTTAATCATTTAGATTAGTGGCAGAACTGGAATTAGGTCCAAATTAAGCAATCACATATCTTACAAAGAGACAATATCTGACAAATCTACTTTGCATTGACTGTGTAAGCATTGGGGTGAAGGGTCTGGGGGTGAAAACCCAGCAGTGGGAATCAGAGCAGTTGAGTGCAGGGGGACAGAGAGGGTGCTAAGACGGTACAATGATGGGTGGGAGGCGGCAGACAGGTAAGCTGGGAGGCAGTCTGAGGAAAGTTTGGCAGCAAGTCCCAGGTATCTATTTATGGGAGTGAAGCTAAGAGGCAAGAAATAGTCCCTGAAGCAGCAGCTATTTCCAGGAAAATTCAGGTATAGCAATCAAGGCAAGAATCCACTTACTCTGTTTTGGAGCACAAGGTCAGGTTTAATGCTTAAGGACTAATGGCCAATCACTGGATAAGGACCCTTCTAATGCTCAGACCAGGAGGGGAAACCCGCAGGTGACAAGAAAGCAAATTGGTGTAGAAGCTGGAAGGCTGCAAAGACAATTATTACAACCACTGATTTTTAAAAAATACATTTTTATTGATTTCAGAGAGGGAGGGAGAGGGAGAGAGCGATAGAAACATCAATGATGAGAGAGAATCACTGATCGGCTGCCTCCTGCTCACTCCCTACTGGGGATGGAGCCAGCAACCCAGGCATGTGTCCTGACCGGGAATCGAACTGTGACCTCTGGTTCATAGGTCGATGATCAACCCCTGAGCCACATTGGCTGGGCATGACCACTGGTTTTGATTTGCCTTTAGTTATTGTTATTGCTTGTTGCATTTAAGGTTGACTAAATAAATTATTTTATGTTTAAGACCTTTTTTCTTGCTGTGTTACCTTGACTTGGCATTTCCCCAGGGGCTCCTTCTCATTTGACATCTGTCTTCCCTTCTGTGCTGTTCTCCTTGTTAGAAGACAACACCCTTTACCCTGGAGGCCACCGATGGGGAAAGGACAGTGTCCAGAAGAACAATTACGGTGCCCTGACAAGACTCGGTTCAGCCCTCAATGTTCTGGCAAAGTCTCCGGGGCTCTTCTGTATGTTGTTTCTGAAAGGAGCCCTTCTCCAGGACCAGGCTGAGCACCTGGAGGGGTCGGATCGCACCACATCCATGTTAAAAGATGATCTCATTTGCCAAGTCTCCTTGCAGCAGCTCTGTTCACTGAATAAAAGATTTGCCCTGGTTGCAAGAATTTAAATGTTACCATTTTCTTCCAGAGGTACGCTTTTTACTTTAAATCAGCATGCATTATTCATTTTGCTTCAATTCGGTGGTGCTGACCCCAGAATTTTACAGCGCTGCAATCCGCTGTATCCCAGGGGTCTTCTAGATAAGGGCCAATCTGAAGCTTCTAATAATGTAAGCTTCAGAGAGCTCCATTTGCTGCTAGCTCCCGGGGACACTTCCCACACTCCCATGCACTCATCTCCCACTGGCAGAGGAGGTAACTCCGCTGGCATAGCTCTGAGCAGAGAATACTAGTATGTTCCATCCCTGAAAATACATGTTTAAATATTTAATAAAAGCATAAATTTGAAGAACCCCTAGCAGCTGAGGAGAGAGCAGCTGAATAGAGGCAAAACCGATCTTCATTTGCGGAGATGAAGAGAGTTAAAGAAATGGCTACGGTGTTATACAACTTCACGGTAAACAAACACTGCGGGCAAAAATGAAAGAAAGAAAAAATGCACGGAATGCTTGCCCCTGAAAGAAAAGGAACACAGCACAGAATATTCTGGAGGTTCAAATCTAAAGTGGAATCCAAACTAAGACAGCTCCAAACAGGGTCTGAGCCTCGCTTGTAAAGCAGCCGGCCCCTGGGGAAGACAGATGGCTCAGTATGTAACACTTACGTAACCACAACCTGAGCGGAGCTGGGCCTGCCAGAGCAAAGGAACAAGGATGCCTCTGAGGAGAGATAAATCGTGCTCTCTCCAAAACCCACTGGGCTGCTCTCCCTGGCAACCGTGGACGGCAGGGGGCATCCGAATCTTCCAACACACAGGCACCCAGCTGCACAACCTTGGCAAAGCTGCCGGGTAACCACAGCCAGCCGGTGGTGTGTCATTAACTCCAGCCTCCCCACCCCAGGGTGGCTCCCAGCTCCCCCAGGCTGTTGGCAGGCCTGGCAGGAGAGGCCTTCTGAAGGTTTGGAGCCATGGGCATCCCAGTGCCCAGGGGCCGGAATGTTAGCCAGCCTTCCTGAGCACAGACAGTACCAGACTTGCACATTCCCCAGTTTATAAATAAGTGATCCGGGAGCGACACCGAGGGTCACTCCTGCCCGGGCTGAAGGCAGCACTGATGTTTCTGTTTCCAAGAAAGTCAGAATGAAATACCAGAGCATTGAGAGAAAATGTGGATCCTCAACGCTAGGCGAAATCTGGGAAAATCAACAACCATTTAGAGGATTGACCTCAATCGCCATTGCACAGAGCAAGCATCTCACAGATAAGGCATCCATTTAGAGCAGCTTGTTTTGTGCTGAATACAAACTTCAGATTTTGCATGGTAAGAAAGTTTGTGTTATAATTGGAGTAAAAAGGAGTATTTTTAAAAGTGGAGCACTTTAGGAAATAGGATAGACCTAGGATGAGGCAAAAGAATGTTCTAAGATAAATGGGAGAGTCTCAAGTATTTCTTTTTCCAAAATAATGCCAAAGGCCACCCCCACAGAGATGGGAAAAGACAGACCCTTTCCCTTCAATTCTGCACTGTGAGACCCCTGCCCCCTGGGTCCAGGTTTCAAGCTTGTTACATAAGTCTTACGATGTGGTTACATTCTCCCTTACACAGAATTTTATAGTTTGGGTGGAGACCTACCTACCACATATAAAAAAAAATATTCTTCCCAGAAACCCTTTCTAAGCTCTCCACTGCTGAATTAATAAAATCAACCTTTGGAAAGCGACGTTTGTAAATTGGGCACAGCCTGTCTAGTCAATAATACACCATCTTATTGTTTGTAGTGGATAAATAGAACATACAAAAAAATCTCAGAAATATTCTCCAAATTTTGTACTGCACATCATCTGCCCCTTGAGAGTTGAATTTTTTCAGTAGGTACACATGTGGTTCATCGGTATAAGTCATTTGGATGAGCACTCCACAACCTGCAGGTAGTAGTGCAAGGCTGTGCCATGCCTGTGCCATACGCATGCTGAGTTCTGCTTTCCTTGGCCTTGTGGCAGCCATGTGGGATGTAGAGCTGTCAGAGTTCCTGGACCAGTGGCCTCAAGCCAAGAGCATCTTTATCCATTTATCCAAATGCCTTAAAATATTACCATTTTCTAATTTTTGCATGATGGGGGAAAGATTGGGAAGCCCCAGTTTGTACTCTAAGCTTGTTCTTGGGCCGTGGCCTCATCTTGTGCTAGACTTAGGGTAAGATCCAGGCAGATCTCATGCCCCACAACAGCTCTCAGGAGCTCTGAGCTGAGCATGTGGTCCTTCGGTCCTTCCATGTGCAAACAGTGCTTATACACAGTGTTTGGTGCTGGTGATGGTGAAGTCTAAACTTCACACTCCTCACTCACACTCATCTGAGGCAAAGAAGTCGAATCAGCAGCAATCCACTTTGTACTTTTCTATTTGCCTCAACCCCCACCCACAGCTCACTCTTATTTCACAAAAGCAATTTTTAAAAATTCCTGCCATAAGTAGACAACTCTTCTTTGTTCTGACTTGTAAGCAATCAAGTAAAAATTAGAAAAATTCACAATGACAAATAAAAGGATATACATCTGGGCCCAAAGTAATGTCAAAGCTCAGGTTTAATGAACTAATGGGAAAATCAATCATCAAAACCCTCTCAGTAAAGGGAAAGAAACGTGGTGGTACTGGTCAGTGTTGATGCCTGTTTCTGGTGGTGATGATGGCTCTGCAACAGCCTCTGGGGGCCCCATCGTGGCAGGATTAGAAGTCTCACTGAGCATTTGCACCCAAAAGACGTCACTGCTGGCATGCCTCCATTGTCACCTCCCTCCCTCCACTGGGACTTTGGACAACTGGCATCCACTTCCTACCGAGTGGAGAGGTGTGAGGGACAGTGGGAGGGTGGGCATATAGAAGCCACCTCATCTCACCATTTTTGCCCACCCGTGTCCTTCATTGCAGACCGAAGAGTTGCTCCAGCCAAACAGCTCAGAACAGTTCTCTTCAACGTGTTTGACAGGCCGCATGTGCCTTTGAGTGAGAGAGCACTGACTCAGGACACAGGGGGTCACCACCTAGCACCACAACCAGGGAGGCTGTTGGCAGCCTGGCCGCATTGTTGCCTGGAGACAGATGTTGTAATGGCAAGGGGATGAACCTATGCTTTGAAAAGATAGAGATCTGTACATTGTATATCCCTACTCTGAGGGGGAGGATAGTTTACTAGACTGATGGGGAGGATATTTTCCTTTGTCTTTCTTGGGGTTGAGCCTAGAGGATCTGGGTTGTGAGATGACAGTTGACACTTAAAAGCAATTTCTCAAGAAGTGCTCATGAATATTTGTTATGAGTGACACTGGTGAACATTTTGAAACAGGGTGGAAAGGAAAATACTAAGTGGGAGGCCCACAGAGCTGTAGAAAACATAAGACAAATCATAGGCCTGAAAACAGTGATTTGCTTCACACTGATCCTGTTGGAAATGTATATAGAATGTCTGTACATATGTCAAATAAATATACTTTACTTATATACATGTGACATATATGCATATGTAATCTATATATACTATATATGCACATATACATGTATGTATATATCATTCACATATATTGGGGTCATGGGGTCATTTCATCTACAAGAGGAATAATCATAGGAAAAAGCAACATTACTCCTTTACATATATAGATGTGCATGAGTGTGTGTGTGTGTGCATTATAGTATATTTATCCATAGATGTTTCATTCATCCATAAAATATGAGAAGGAATTTTTATTTATTCTGGAATAAGAGAAACCTGTAAACTTACTCACACAAAAAAAGAAAAAAAATGCAATTGAATTGCATCAATATTTCAAAGACATGCTAAAATAAAAATTTACTAAAACTGGAGAAAAATAATATTAGTGAATTATAAATATTAGTTGTTCCCTGATTTCTTAAAGACAAGGATTGACTTTAAATTCATTTGCATAGGCTATTAGACATTAGATTAGGTACAGGTTTGTCCAGACCATTTTTACATGTGATATTCTTGAAAACAAGCAGAGATTTAAGTTAAATCAACTGAATGCCAATAGTAGAAAAACTCAGCAGTTCTAAATTCTTCTCACCCAATTTACACAACCCATAGGGAGGCAGCATCACAGAGAGGACAGGGCGTAGGCTGGGGAGTCAGACAGATTGGACTGAAATTATGGCTTCATCATTGACTACTTTGATGTTTTTTAAGTATCTTGAGCCTTAACTGATAGATGTCACTCGCAGATTAGTATCTCACAGAAGTACTGTAAAAAATCAATGAGGTACATAAATTTCATATATATACATATATAAAGTAGTCATTAAATGTTCATCTTTTTCCTGAAATCCTTAACCCCAAAATGATATAGATACATTGATCTTTACCCAAGTGCCCAAAACAGTGTATGGAAAATTCTCAGGACAGCAGTAAGCTAGATGCTTTCCTAACTCTAATGACCTTGCTTCAGCTGAAACTCTGAAAGTCCATAGGCAAAAGCGAGGTCATTGTAATCACAAAGCTTTCCTCCCACAAATCAAGCTACCCTGACTCTCTGTTGAAGAGAAGGTTCATGGCAGCAATTTTTGCAACAGCTATAGGAAGTGTACGCTGTCTTAGGCTGGAGTATTATAGCCCTGGATGTAAAAAGCCCATCCCAGGCTCTGCCCAGGCTAAGCATTCCTTTGGCATCCATTCAAAAGATACTTATAGGCACATTTTATATGCCAGACACCGTCATGAACACTGAAAAACTGAGGGATTCCCCTGAAGATGCCTAGATATACCAGTAGCTTGGGATTGAAATCTTTAATTTTCTCATATTTACTGTTGTCCTCCAAGAGCAAATGGTGGCTGTTCTGATAACAATGAGACATTTCCATGATCAAACACAGTCACACACCAAGGGACTCTAATGCTCCCTTGAGCCTCTGTGCATGCCATGTAATAGCAAACTTGCTTATTTCAGGTACCATTTTGAAAACTACAACTCAAACTTCCAAAAAGAGATTACGCTTTTCCACAGTCAAGTAACAATTGACAATTGTTCCAAGTGACAATTACATGGATAATGAGCTTAGCTTAAAGTGGTTAGCTTAGCATGTGTTTCTCCTTCCTACAAGGGAAGCATCAGGTACATAGAGAACATAAACAAATAAAGCCCTGACCGGTGTTTCTCAGTGGTTAGAGCACCAGCCCATGTTTGATTCCCAATAAAGGGTATGTATCTGGATTGCAGGTTCAATCCCCGACCCTGGTTGGGGCATGTGTGGGAGGCAACCAATCAATGTGTCTCTCTCACATCAATGTTTCTCTCTCTCTCTCTCTCTCTCTCTCTCTCTCTCTCTCTCTCTCTCTTCCTCTCTTTCTCTCTCCCCTTCCCTCCCTCCCTTCCATTCTCTGTAAAAATCAATGGAAAGAATACCCTCCAGTGAGGATTAACAAAAGAAAAAAGAAAGAAACAAATAGACATCAAATAGCAATGCAACATTGCAGAGCACCTGATTTTTTATCATGAAACTAAAACCCGAACACGTGGCAGAGAATTCAGTGAGCAACTACCAGAAGTGCTCCTTGTGGCAGGAAATGTTGCCAAAAGTACAACTCAAGGTATCTTCCTTCAGAGTAAGACTCAAGGGGCACTTCTGACACTCCCCTGAAATTCCACGCTGCTCTTAGCATAATGTGGGATTAGCTTGCTAGGGTTAGAATCATTACAGAATTTATAGTGACTCAAGGCTACCTTGGGAAGTACTTTCTAGGCTGAAGGTCTTTTGGCCAAATGGAGCAGCCCCAGCCCTCCTTTTCTCTCTCCATGGAAATAGTACAGTATCCCAAAGTTCCTGGATTTCTTATGGTCCCTTCAAATCACACTACCTCAAAGAAGCCCTCTTCTCTCCTACTGATGAAAATGAGTTCCCCTGCTGGTTATTGATTCTTGGTCTCCTGGGCTTTGTGGGATAACCTTCTATCTAGTAGTCCAGCATGCCCACTAGCCCAGGAGTGAGTGTTGAAAGTATGAAGATCACGGGTGATAAAGAACCTCCATAAACATTCGGTGAGCAGGATTCTTTAATCTTAGGCTAAGAAGCATTCTTCATCAGTTATCTCATCACCCGTTTTACTTTATGGATTCTTCAAGTACTGGCCCTTTTGTTCCAAATTCTATTCCTGAAAGCTCTCTGACATGGTACATAATTTCTTCCATTTGTTGGATTAGTGTGTATCACATAAACCCACATATGCAACTGTGGGAAATGAACAGGAAAATGATGTCACAAAGCAAAGGAAGTAAGGCTGCAAACCACAAGTCAATACAGAAGCATCAACCATCCATTTAGGACCACTCATTAGTTTTCATCTCTTGGTGGAACAGATAAGATATGGAAAAGACAGAGCAGTCTCTTCCTGTCAGTGAGTCAAATTACCTTGATTGGCATTTCTTTTAGGAGAGAAAATAACATTTTTTAAAAATGAGCAACAGCTTCTTTTTCTGTTTAACTTTCTCCAGGTAGTCTCTCTGCGAATCCTTACATAACCAGAAATAATGGTTACCTTGAGGCCATGATGCAGATGACAGCAGAAGCTCTCTCAAATGTCTAAGGACAACTTAGAAAGGTCTCCAGTACAGGGAATGTGTGCTGGGGTGATTCTGCATTCAGTTCTCTGGGGCTGATGAAGGAGAGTGGATGTGGAATGAGATGGTCCTGTATACATGCACACACATGCACACACATGCACACACATGCACACACATGCACACACACATCAGTCATCAGAGGTGTAGTCAGGAACCTTTCAAGGTCTTCTGAATAGTTGCACACCTAGAACACCAACTAAAAAGCATCTTTTGGGATGAATAGAAAGTCAATAGAGCAACACTTCCCCATGTACAAACATATGTCATTCTCACAATGGGACTATAGTGGCCCTAAAATTTATTGTAAGTGCTACTTTTGCATATGCTATATAATAAAGAGGTAATATGCAAAATTGACCATCACTCCAACACAAAATATGGCCGCCTCCATGTGGTCAAAGATGGCCGCCCCCATGTGGACACAAGACGGCCACCACAAGATGGCCAGAAGGGGAGGGCAGTTTGGGAGGGGACCAGACCTGAAAGGGAGGGCAGTTGGGGGGCAAACCAGGCCCTGCAGGGGAGGGCAGTTTGGGGGCAACCAGGCCTGCAGGGGAGGGCAGTTGGGGGAAACCAGGCCTGCAGGGGAGGGCAGTTGGGGGTGACCAGGCCAGCAGGGGATGGCAGTTGGGGGCAACCAGGCCTGCAGGGGACAGCAGTTGGGGGTGACCGGGCCAGCAGGGGAAGGCAGTTGGGGGTGACCAGGTCTGAAGGGGAGGACAGTTGGGGGTGACAAAGCCAGCAGAGGAGAGCAGTTGGGGGTGACCGGGCCAGCAGGGGAAGGCAGTTGGGGGCGACCAGGCTGTCAGAGGAGAGCAGTTAGGGGCAATCGGGCCAGCAGGGGAGCAGTTAGGCATCGATCAGGCTGGCAGGGGAGTGGTTAGGTCGGGGTGATCAGGCTGGCAGGCAGAAGCGGTTAGGGGCAATCAGGCAAGCAGGCAGGCGAACGGTTGGGATCCAGCAGTCCTGGATTGTGAGCGGGATGTCCCAGATTGGAGAGAGTGCAGGCTGGACTGAGGGACACCCCTCCCCCTCCATGCATGAATTTAATGCAGCAGACCTCTAGTATTTTAATAATAATAATAATTTTAAAAAGCTGTTGTATTTGGTGGCAGCAAGTATAACATGTTGACAGAGAAATAGCTGACTGGTCTTAAATCAACAATTTGAATCACAAAGTAATCACAGAGAGATAATCCTCAGGAGATCTGGAGACCAACCTGAATTACAAACCCAATGCTGAGGCATAGAATGGAGCAGCCCAAGGCAGCCACAAAAGCACTGGAGGACTCCCTAGGGTTTGGGGGAATAGCAGCTTCCTTGGTGATGGTTGGGGTTCAATCACTTTATTTCTATCAAAAAGCTTGTCTCACCTGTAAGTCCTTCTTGCTATGTTGCCTAATATTTCCCATCAATTCTCTCCACTGCCTTCCTTTTGGTAGTGTCCCTGCTCTGATCTGAGAGTAAAGTCTGCATGAATTTCTACCAAAGTTCATAGCTTTATTTCCAGTCCCTCCATCCCCAAACTGGCCAAGGTTTCCAAAGCTTTCTAGAGACTTAGGGACACTCCTTAAAAGTCAGAACGACAAATAAAAAAAGTTTTAAAGGCCTAAAATTGTGTCCTGTACAGGAAGCCCAATACTTGATTCTTGAAAGGGAGGGCATGAAGGGAAACATGTGGCTTGATTAAGAATGCATGCCTTAGGGGCTGGCTCACTGCTGAATTGTGCGGTGTGGCTTTATGGCATAATAGATGGAGCAGTCATGAGAACGGGGTGGATCCTTGTTCTTTTATCTTTCAGCTATGCAACCTTGGGCAATTTATAACAACTCTGAGCTTTGATTTCCTTATTGACAAATTGGGAATAAGAAAATCTATTCTCTTGGATTTCTGTGCAGTTTTAATTAAGTAATACCTGGAAAGTACTTTCATAATGCCTGCCATGTAATGGGTACTCAACAGATGATAATAACCACTTGAAAAATAGAATTTTTGGTGTTTCTTAACAAGCTGGTTGAAAAACCCTAATGATGACATTTTGTCATTTTAACTCCTATAGATGTAGAATTATAACAATAGTTAACATTTGCATAGTGTGCACTTTGCATATCTTTACTACTTGTAGCTATTCTTACTCTCCTCTCCACTTAAATGTAAATAAATGAGGTCAAAGAGAGTTTAGTAAATTGCCCAAGGTCAAAGGGAGTTTAGTAACTTGCACTAGTCATAGCGCAGACCAGGTACAAACTCCAGAGTTTGACTCCAGAGTCCAGACTTTTTAGCAGCTTCACTGCCTCTCAGCATACCCAATGCTTTTAAATTAAAAGGCTATTTATTACTTTCATATCTGCCTACTATAGCTACCCATAGTTGTGCCTGAATCTAATTCCGATCCTTGGATTTATAAACTTATTCTGGCTCCAGCCTTTTTATTTCATCTTATACACAAATATATACAAATAGTTCACCTTCTTCGGTGTAACTGAGAGTCAACCATCCTTACTGACTTCAAAAGCACTTTGCTTCACCATGTAGAACCAAACTAAGAGGAGTCACTTAAGTCATGACAAAATGGAGATCCTCAGTGCAGGTGCATAAAAAAAAAACACTTAAGAAGTATGAAAATATGCCTGGTTTTATGCTTTCTTTGAGCCTCATTTTTGATGTGAGCATCATATTGTGGTTCTCCTGTGTACACGTTTTAAGTTGGTTTTTATTTTCCTGTTAATCTAGTCTTGTATCAATTTTATTATTTTATAACTAGTTCAACCATAAGAGCTAAAGTAGGGTAGAGTGGGGGAATTACACTGAGTGGCCAGATTATTATGACCACCAATCAGTACAATGAAGTGAATTAGTTATGCTAATAATAATAATAATAATAATAATAATAAAACCTTGAGAGTATTTGCTTAGGAAGTTTTCAATATTCAGTATTTTTGGAAGTGTCAATGAAGTATGATGGGGTGGTCATAATAATCTGGCCGGTCATAATAATCTGGTCACTCAGTGTATACTCAAGCCTAAAGCATCCAGATGAGCTTTTGCCTGGATCTTCCTGGAAATGGGCCCTGCTACTCTCCCTGCCAGGAGACAGCGTGCCCTAAGATGGGTCCTGAAGATCTGCCCGGTGTCCATGGAGGGTTCTTGTAGATTAAAATCCTCAATTTGAGTCTAAGAGTCTGCCTGGTTAGATGTTACTTTTCTCTCTACTTGCATGAATTCCTGTGGTAGGGTTGTATTAGGTCAATTTAGCTAACCTGGATTAGCTTGAGCCCATGAGACAGTTTGCATGAGATCCGACAGGCACAAATGAAGCAGCAACAACAACTCTTTTATGCTCAGGAAGTAGGTGCAGACCATAAAGCACTGCTGATGCTCAGACATTTGTCACTTACCTGCTGGGTCACCTGCTTAGCGTGGAGCCCAGCCAGACCCACAGCCCCTTTAGCTTGGCCATATCTCCTCCTTCAGAGTCTCTGACTCCTGGGACAAGTGTGTTGTTAGCTCCATGACAAAGGGTGCCAGCTCCTCCTTGATCACCCCATTATCAAAGGTGGTGTCCTGGCTGTGGTGAGAGACCAGGAGAGGAACAAGGGAGAACCAAAGGTTAGATGCTTGGTATTAGGGATATTAGGGATGGTTACTGACACATTCATTCCTTGCAGGAGTCATGAATATATAACCTCAGTGCCTTATATAATGATGGGTCTCAGTCCTGAACAGGGCCATGAGAATCCTTTTACATGGGCCTGGGTGGTAGGGAAGGGACAGAGAGATTTGGCCAAAAGGATAAAGATGTTTCTGTTTTTATAGAGTCCAACTATATTTGCTATGTAGGCCTGCATGTCTGCTTTTGCAACTTTGTGGTGAGAACTTATAGGAAATCAAGCCAACAAATTTTAACATAGAACTGAGAGATAAAAAAAAGAGAGAACATTCCTGTTGGCATCATCTGAGCAACCGCAAATGTATTCTATTTCAGATTATACCCTTGCATTTTGAAGATTCATAAGCAAATGATTCTTATTTTTTGCTTTTACTAGTTTGTTTCGTTTTTGTTAATTGCAACCTTAAGAGTTCTGATGTATGTATATTATTTTTCAAGATGGCTCTGCTGAAATGAAAATACAGGGTTGGGCAAAAGTAGGTTTACAGTTGTAAGTACATGAAACACTGAGTTTATTCCTGTATTATTATTTGTTTATTATTGTCTTATTCTCCATACAAACAACTGTAAACCTACTGTTGTATCACTCTGCATATCCCTTAAGATGACTACTAAGAATCCATTGGTTCAGTCAGTTTATCACAGTAAGTGCCTAATTGTGCTCCATAATGCTGCCTCCAGTTGGAGGCCAAGTGGATAAGGCTGCAGGTCTTACCCCCTTCAAGCCAAACAGCTCTACTTCTACTGTTTTATGTACTAGGCTTCTGCATGAAATGCTATTTGAGTAAAGGATTCCACTATTGGCAGTATTTGAAAATCACTAGCTTGTCAGATTTAACAGAAGACAGTGAAATAAAAAGGCAATGGGATACAGAACAATCTGTTTTCCAAGGGAAATTCAGCCGACTTTCTGCCTGGAAGAGACAGAGCAGTACTGGCTTAGACCATCAGAGGGCAGTCTAGAGACACAGGAGACCTGGGGTGATTACAAAAGGTAGGCCGGAGGGCATTGAGCAAAGGGTTGGCTCAGATGGTCTGTCTGCATTTTCCCCCCTTAATTTTATATTTTTTTATTAGCCCTCCCTCCCTATGGTGATTGTCTGAATTCTGCTGCAATGAAAACAGATACCAGAGTATTTTCCACTGCCTTTGCTGTTAGTCATGCCTAAGTCCATTTCCTGCCATGACCCATATTGAATAATTAACCACCCTGGGTTCTTCTAATAATGGGGACCACAGAATCGATCTCTCAGCTGTTCTAACCTAAGCTCCAAATACTCATGCTGAAGCCAAGGTTTTAAGACTTCCTATAAATCCAGGCAACTTTTCCCCTGGATATTCTTCACAGTCTTGGAAATGTGAATTCAGCTGGAATGGTTTCTATATAAGTGAATAAAAGTCTGTGATGAGAACACTAATCTCCCAGTCACCTGGCTCTCCCTGTGTCACAAGGTCTTCTAGCTGAACAAACATTCTTGGTCTAACTATTGACAGGAGTATGATGCTTTCCCTTGGCCCCCCAAATCTCCATTAGTCATTTCCTCATTGAGACCTTTTGCTAAAATGCTCCATAGCTTCAAAGTTCCATCTATTCTTGCTGCTTAATAAGCCATCTTAGGATCTGGTTTTCTTTTCAAAAGCTTTTTATGTTCTCTCTTCTCAAAATCATTTCCACTTTGCCAAATGATACTATTTTGAATAACAGTAAGAGCATTCTAGAAGTAAATTATGATTCTAAAATTGGCTTCACTGAAATAGGAGCAGATGAAAAAAAATGTATGGGCATAATTCAAAGGACCTGAGCCAAGAAGGAGAGCAGAAAGCAACTGAACTTCTAGAACTCCGTTGTTCGGAGAGGACCACCGGCTTCAGAATCACTTTACTACTGGTTAGAAATGCAAAGTTCTGGGTCCAACATTCAACTTTTAAAATCAGAAGTGCTGGGAGCAGGGCCTAGACATCTGCATTGTAACTCCCTCTCCAGGGCCAGTGTTGCATGCAGACAACATTTGAGAACCTCTGCCCTAATGCTGGGCCCATACCTGCTGAACCAGATTTTTCTTAAAATAAATAATAATAATAATAATGTAAAAAAGGGGTTTTGAGATTTTTAGATGATGCCTGTTTCAGGGTAGACTGCAACAATTGATAAGGTTGAATATCAGGTAGACAAGAAGGCTGTAGCAGTTGCCACTGTTTATCCAGGAGGCGATTGAGGAGGGCTGATATCAGGTCAAGGAGGATAATGGAAGCTGAAGTACTTAAAAATATAAGAGAAAATGAACTTTTGAGCCAATGTAGAGAATCTGTCACATGTAAAGATATCTAGGTTTTTAAGAATAAATAGCATGTTATATTATTCTATTTCTTAGGACATTGCATTAAATACTTTATTCAGTAGTCTCTCTCTGTCACTAAGAAGCTAGAATCTTGAAACAATGAATGATGATTTTTAAAAATAGATTATGCCACCCCAGCTGGTTTGGCTCAGTGGATAGAGTGTCAGCCTGCGGACTGAAGGGTCCCAGGTTCGAATCTGGCCAAGGGCACATACCTGGGTTGCGGGCTCGATCCCCAGTGTGGGACATGCAGGAGGCAACAGATCAATGGTTTTCTGTCATCCTTGATGTTTCTATCTCTCTCCCTCTCTCCTCCTCTCTGAAATCAATAAAAATATATTTAAAAAATAGATTATGCCATTCAGAGACTATGGTAAGTCCATAGGGGAAGTTGGTCACCCTAAGATGTAATATAATAATTTGTAAATGAGTGACTAAATCAAAGGGTTTCTTGTAATCAAATGACCAAAGAAGCTTTAGAGCAGTTTTGCTTTTGGCAGTGTATGGAGACATTTTCATTGTCACGACCGAGTTGGGCGCAGAGGAGTTGCTACTGCCTTCTAGTATGTGGAGGCCAGGGATGCTGGTAAACAGCCTGCAATGGACATGATAGTCCCCATAAGAAAGATTAATCCAGCCCAAGATGTTGATAGTGCAGGGTAAGAAACCCTGCTCTAGAGTTTAACCTAAGTACTGTGGCACCTGGATATTAAATCTGTCAAATATGCGTGTTTATAAAGAAAATATAAGTTGTCACTAGCAGATAACCTGCATGGAGCATAGAAAAAGGAGTGGTACCAGAATTTTGTTAAGAGTAGTATTCAGGCCCTGCTGGCGTTGCTCAGTGGTTAAGCATCGATCTATGAACCAGGCAGGGCACATGCCCAGGTTGTGGGCTTGATCCCCAGTGTGGGGTGTGCAGGAGGCAGCTGATCAATGATTCTCTCTCACCATTGATGTTTCTAGCTCTCTCTCCCTCTCCCTTCCTCTCTGAAATCAATAAAACATATTCTTTTTTAAAAAAGAGTGTATTCAGAGCTACCTAAGTGAAAATATTCTTGTCCATTGGAGTACAAGTGTCTATCTCATGAGCAAGGTTGGCCCTCTCTCAGTGGAAGCACTCTTTATGAGATCATCTGAATTCCTTTTTCAACTGATCTCTGTGTTCATTAAGGAAACATTCTGATTATAATCTTGCTTCTTACACAACTTAGCATCAGTGAGAAAATGCTGAGAGTCTGACTTCTGCCTTCTGGAGGAGTCTTTAATCTTCATTTTTAGCTAACGACATTTTAATCTCCTTTTGATTCATAATATGCTCCATGCTTCTTTAATAAGAGTACTACATAGCATTAAATTCTAATTTTGGGGCTACCACTTTCTTTTTTTTCCCCCTGAGAACCTGCTTCTGACTCATCAATGGGTGTGAAATAGACCTGTGGAGGAAAAGATAACAGACTGATCAAACAACAAGCATCACATTTTCCTGCAATTCACAGGAAACACATAATGAGGTATCACCTTACATATTCTTCACAACCTGCATCTACCCAGCAGTACCAAATGCAAATCAGCCCCATAGAACTCCTCTCTTAAAGACTGCATAGCCTCTGAGACCACATAAATTGTGATCATTTGAACTACAACTGAATCCTCTTGTATGCATTTTTTATTTATCTAAAATAAGATTTGCCATCCAGTATCTATTTAATGTTCAAAACCTTATGATGAATATCTACATTGCTGAGGAGATATTTTTCTGATCCCAATCATTCTTGAGCAAATGTCATGATGTTAAATGCTGGAACAGCAGGATTTCTTTTCCAGAGGCCTGCACTCACAGAACAGGAGAGGGAGGCAGGAAGGAAAGGGGTGGAAGAATCTGAGCAGTTGAATGATCAGCAAAGAACCCTTTTTTCTTTTCCTCATGGCTGGCTGCACTGGGGAATCAAAGGCATTTCAGGTTACTTCCCACACCTGAGATGTTGTCACTAAGCCATTTCCTTCTCTCATGCTCTCTGAAGTGGTTTTAGAGAGGCATTTTGCTGTTCTGAAATTCACATCCTAATCTTTTCCCAAACCACATTCACTCACGCTTTCCTCAGCTCATTCTCCCCAGAAACACCTACTCCCATGCAGGGTTTGCATATGCAAGTTTAGAGCCTTACACAACAGATAGGAAACAAATTAAACTGGGAGGAAAAGTCCCTTTCCAAGGAAATTACAAGAGCTTTGAAATACAGCCTATTTGGCCAGTTTTCTGATCTTCGCCAGCATGAAGGCCAACCAAAGTAAATGACGTTGTGATAAATGTCATTTCTGCTGAGTTTTCTTTAAACTAAGTATGTTGATAGAAGCTGACAACTTAACTTGCTTCACTGGGATGCTTACCTGAAACTCACCTCACACATTCCAATTTCTGAAGCACATGACAAGTTTTGACTGGTTTATAGTGTTCTCCTGAGTTTTGAAGAGTAAAAAAAACTGGTATTTAACTTCGTGATTTGTTAGGATTTAAATTTCTGTTGCTATTGCAGCTGTCTTAGTATTGCTAATCCCAAAGCAAAGAATGATGAAAAAAAATCGTGCTCATTTTGGAAGTGTTAAGAGAAATTATTTTCTTGAATGCTGACTTCTTGAATTCTATAGGAAATGATGTCATTCAGTTTAAACAAACGCTACTTTCCAGAGAGCTGCTAGTCAAAAGCACATGCTGTTCTGTGTTCTTGGAACTCACCGGGTTGGTGTTATGAGAGGTGGACAAGGCCACTCCTAAATAATAGCAAGGAGGAAGTATAAAAGAATTTTCAAGATGGATGAGTTCCGGAGTAATCACCTAATTCATTCCCTTAACTTCTAAGAGTTCTATGGATAAACCATCCCTGATCAATGCCTTTCTATTGTGTTTTTAAAGATTTTTAAAGATGGTCTGCCTTTCAGGTTGGACAAAATTGGTAAATAATCAAACTGCATTTGCGTACTAACTGAGACTAAATATATACACTTTCATAACTGAGAGCAAATCCTAGATTTCACTATATCTCTTCACATTCAAGAATATATAAACAAACAAACCTTTAGGAAAATGATACTAAACTATAAGAAAATATAAACATAGTTCCAGAGAATCAGAGAAAAATCTTGCCCTTGAAAAATAATTTTAAGAAAGAAAAATTATAAGAAAAGAATGTTATAAATATTTTCTTAATGTCAGTGAAAGAAGCAAGACTACATGGCAACTATGAAGAAGAATAAGAAATTACAGAGAAAATTAATTAAGATAAAGACAGAGATAAAAGGAAAGCATTCTGAAATTTTAAAAAATGAAAAAAATCTAATGCAGAACCAAATTTAATTCTTGTTATTAATGACTCTGAATTGGAGTCATTAATTAATAGAATTGACAATGCACAAAATAAATTAGTCTTGTGTAATATCAACTAAAAAGTTTCCCAGAGTGTCAAAAAAAGTTTAAAATATTGAGAGTGAAGATGATTGATGATAAACATGGAATCCAGAGAACAAATAATGAAATGATAGATGTTCTGGAAAAATATATATGACTCATAGGAATAAACAGAAATCAAAGATGTAATAAAACACAATAAAAACCAAGAAAGGTCAAAAAGGAGAAGCACAAAACAAAATAACAGAAGAAAAAGCAAAAAAATGGAGTTAAGACTAATAAAAGTAAACAGAAAAAGTTCCTTTCTAAAGGACAAATACCAGGGTAAACATAAAACTATCTAGAATACTAAGCTCCTAATATAGAGTAAATCAAAATGACAAAAAAATATTAAACATAAAATAATAGAGTATTAGGCAAATATTAAACATAAAAGTGAGCACGGTTATGATATTTCTATCCACATACCCTGTTAGAAATACTGCATGGAAGTGATAGTACTTGGAGGTGAGAACTTAGGGAGGTGATTAGGTCCTGACAGCAGAACCGTCATAAATGGGATTCGTGCCTTTATAAAATAGGTTCCAGAGGGATTCCCTTGCCCCTTCCACCATGTGACCATACAACTAAAAGTCTGCAACCCAGAAAAGGGCCTTCACTCAACCCTGTTGGCACCGTGATCTTAGACGTTCAGCCTCTAGAACTCTGAGCAATACATTTTGTTGTTTGTAAGCCACCTAATCTGTGTTATTTTGTTACAGCAGCCTGAACAGACTAAGACAGTAATATAATGTAGAGGATCAGTTTGAAACATTTCCAGATAATCAACTATGAGGATTAGGATTCAATTTATAAACTATGAGGGGATACACTCAGACCATAACAATTACTAATTCCTTTTCTTGTATTCCCAATTTTTCTCTCCTCTGCTTCAAATGCAAAAACTTGGCTTTGCCAGTGCATTTGGAGTTTCTTTGCATTCCTAATTTTATCAGAGTTTGCTTCATTTTCTTCATGTTTGCCTAATCTCTCCTTTATCTTAACTCATTTTCTCTTCATTACTCATTGTTTTCCTGTCCTAGTTGCCATGTATTATTTTCTTTTTGAAGACAGCAAACACATATCACTTCCATGCCGTCTTTCTAACAAGGCATGTGGATTAAGGTCATGGGATTTAAAATTAGATCTTAATTTTATCTTGTGTCTTGTCTCTGTATCAAAAATTCTATGCAAATAACTCAATTAATTCAACGCTTTTTAAAAATTTTGGTAATAGATTAGAGGCTTATGTCAGACCAACCTTTCCACAGAAAGTATATGCTCTAGATAAAACATTTTAAAAAATAAAACCATTGAAGGTATTGTAGAACAAACAAAACCAGACATAAACTGGAGGGAGCTGAACCATGAAAGGAGCTGTACTGGTGGAGAGTTGTGTTTATATGGCCATTCACCCGAGGGGACTCTTCAGTCTACACAGTGCAAAGATGTCGGGCACTGGAGCATACATTCTTAGTTTTTCTAGCTTGAAGGGTCAAAGTGCAGGGTTCAGGGATGCCATGTAGCTTGAAGATATGAGAATAATTCCAAAAATAAGACTACTAAAAAGAGGGGACCGCAATATCTGAGCATGAACACCCTTCAATTCTATGGCTGAACCCTTATTTACATATGTGTCCAAACAAAGATTTCAGCTGCTGCTCACCTCAGAAGAGGGAGTTTGAATTTGTCTGCAGCCAAGATTACTACTTTTTAAAACAACAACAACAACAAATAACCAATAGTTTTCAACAAAGATAACAGAATCAGGAGTTCTAAAAATTATATTAATGAAACTGAAACTGGAGGTGTTTCAAAATGATAAATAGAAGAAAAGACTGAAAGGCTAGAAGGCCAGATGAAGTGGACTTCAAGGATTTGAGCAGGGGTCCTCAAACTACGGCCCGCGGGCCACATGCAAATACAAATATTGTATTTGTTCCCGTTTTGTTTTTTTACTTCAAAATAAGATATGTGCAGTGTGCATAGGAATTTGTTCATAGTTTTTCTTTAAACTATAGTCCGGCCCTCCAACGGTCTGAGGGACAGTGAACTGGCCCCCTGTTTAAAAAGTTTGAGGACCCCTGGATTTGAGGCTGTAAGACAATGAGGTGTCTATAAAGAAAGGTAGAATTCTATTAGTAGTATAGGAAGAAAATAGATCACATGCCAAGTAAAGTAACATATTCCTAACAGGGAATACCTTTAAGACTAGCCTTCGACACTTTAAAATCAGTAGGATGTTGGGACATTAAACCTCTAATGTGTGCCTGTTGCCGTGCCAGGCTCTGGAGATACAGTGGGGAGTTAAAGCAGGCACTGATCATGAAGGGGAAAGATATTCATCAAAAGATCCAACAGGTGAAGGGTGAAATGGCAACTGTGAAAAATGCTTCAAAATAGAAATATGTTACACTCAGTAAGAACATTTAATAAGCAATTGATCTAATTAGGATGTTTTTTGTAGGTATGTGACCAATTGAGATAAAATGAGTGGGAGTTAACTATTTAGAAAACAGAGGGAAAGACCTTCCAGGCAGGGGAACTGGCATGTGCAGAGTTCATGTGCTAGCTTGGTGAATGTATGCATTTTCTATTTGCTGTCATAACAAATGACCTCAGATATAGTGACTTAAAACAACACAGATTTATTATCTTACAGTTCTTGAAGTCAGACACCTACAATGGGTCTCAGTGAAATAAAAATCAAGGTGTGGCCCGGCCTGTGTGGCTCAGCAGTTGAATGTTGACCCAGGAACCAAGAGGTCGCTGGTTTGATTATGATGCCCAGGTTGCAGGCTCAATCCCCGGCGGGGGTGGGGGGTGCAGGAGGCAGCTGATCGATGACTTCTCTCATCGATGTTTCTATCTCTATCCCTCTCCCTTCCTCTCTTTCTAAATATCGATTTTAAAATATTTTTAAAAAAATAAGAGTGTGAACATAATTGTTTTCCTTCTTGGAGGCTCTAGGGGAGAATCCATTTTCTTGCTTTTTCCAGTTTCTAGAGGCTGCCTGCTTTTTTTGGCTCATAATCCCCTTCCTTCATCTTGGAAGTCAGAAATGGCAGTCAAACCCTTATCGTAGGACATCTCACCTGGTCTTCTGCCTCCTTCCTTCACTTTTAAAGACCTTTATGATTATACTGAGACCACCTGGATAATCCAATATAATCTCTGTATGTTAAAGTCAATTGATAAGAAACCTTAATTCCATCTGCAATTTCTATTCCTTTTGGCATGTAACCTAACTTGTGACAAGTTCCAGTGATTAAGAGGCGGGCACCTTTTGGGTATCATTATTCTGCCTACTGTAGTAAATTTAATGGATATCAAGAAAGCCAGTATGGCTAGAGTCCAGAGAGTATGGAGAAAGTTGACAAAAAACACAATGGAGAGGCAAACACTGGGACTACTACTCTAACCCAACATCATCAGTTATTAGGCTACAAGAAGGCATATAGATTCCCCACTCTCTCAAAACTACTTCTCATATTGTTTTCCATAAGGTACCTGGAAAGAGGATAATATGTTATCTAAAAACTAGTTGGGAATTTCATGTTTAGCTGGATAGTTAGACATGCAAAAGCAATGAAGTCTGGAAACACCTAAACTGGGAAGATTGATTTTTCTCCTTAGAAGGGAGCAGAAGCATCAAAGGAGAAGGGAGGGTGGCAAGAAGGGAGACAGATGATCAAGAAACACAGATTAACTGTAGGATCTTTAAGAATAAAGATGTTGAACAGATTTTTTGCTACTGAAATGTAAATCTCTGACTTGGTAAAGTTTTCCTGGGTTAGAAATTCCCTCCCAGAAATTCACAGAAATCTTGGGAGGGCATTCAAGGCAAACTTACTGAAATCCTAAGAAACCTGAAAACCCCAAGTTAACGTATAACGTATAAACTACATATCTGCCTTCTTTCCCTAATGCAGTCCCGACCCTATTTAAAACCACATTTTAAAAAAGATACAGGTTTTCAGTAGCATTTCAAATTCTCTCATTCCTTTGCAGTCTCTTTGTCTTGCCAAGACCATCTTCCTATCATTTCAATACAAAATAGCTCTTTGAGTAAATATGTATGGAGAAAACAGAGGAAGAAGAGATAACATGTTTGCAAGTACAAAGCAGAACTGGGTCTCCTGAAGGAAGCTCACAGGCAGCAAGTACAGGACAACCTGAAGGGTCATAGACATTGAGTTTGTCCATATTCATGACATTCCACTTACTTTTAAAGCCATTGTTTAAATTTTCTTTTCTGAAATGAGTAGTTGAGTAGTGTTCAATTGCTCTGTTCAGGGAAGAAACTTTTACAAAGCAATAGGTAGTTTAGTTTCTTAAACTGTTAGCCAAATTGAAATCACGTTGGTGTCTGACACCTCATTCTTCCTGAAGTTTGGAAATGAGATGTAGTGAGAGGAGACTAGCCTCCAAGTTAGAGAGTCTTCACAGCTCTAGAGGGAGCGAATAGAAGCCAACCACCCGCACCCCAAAGAGGAAATGCTTCCCAACACCTACATGTTAAAAAAAAAAGGTTGCATTTTGCATGCTGTTCTATTTTAAATATAAACAGCTTGAGAAACTGCAGTGTCCTGTACTAGAGCTCATTTCTTTGCGTTTTTTTCTGATTTCTCAGGATCAAATTTCTCCCTCCCGCTTTCAATTCTATTATCTTGAGTTACAGGAATTACTCCCCTTAAAAGTATCAGCACTCCAAGAATTTCAGGGCCTCCAACCAAATGGTCAGAAGAATAGTCTAGGCTTTGTACTCTGCTTCGATTTCAGTCGAGACCTCTATAATGAACACCCATGTCCCCATTCCACAGCCTAGGAGTTGAAATGTTACCTAGCCTGCTGTTGAAGACACTTTTTTCAGTTCTATGGAAACATGAGTTAACAACAGAAAAGAAGGATTAGGACTGAGGTGAGATGCCATGGTTGAACTAACATAAAATAAAAATATCAACTATTAGACTGGCCTGTAAATGTTGTTATTGTCAAAACATTTACAGAAAAATGAAACATCTTAACAAAAGTTATAGTTTTAACTTTGACCTCAGAAAATCAGAATGGAGAAATAATAACCATAAAAATGAAAATTGTAAATGGAAGAACTTATAGCACATAAACCTTAATGTGGATTTCAAAAGGGGTCACATCGAAGCCATAGTAAAGTTAATTGATTCTACTGAAAATAATTTTGGTAAGATAGAAAAAGAAAGTCTAAAATGGTTTGACTGCCCTTTAGAGGGAAATGAAAAATGAACTAAGTTAGCATAGTAGATTTTATCAAAAAAATAATGTTTGGCAAAAGTTTATCATTAAATATGTATATGTACATCATTAAATATATACACATAAATATCTATCATTAACTATATATGTATGTATTTATATATATAAAAAGCCAGCGACCAGAATGCTGTAATGACTGGAATGACTGGTTGCTATGACACCCACTGTGGCCAGCAAACCGGCCAATCTGGGGGTGGGCCCAGCCAGCCAACCTCCCACGGCCCCTCCCCCAGGCTGCTGGCCCCCAATTGGCACTCCCACCCCATTCTGGGGCTGGCTGGCTGGCCCACTGCCCACAGCCCCACCCCAAGGCTGGACCCACCCCCTAATCAGCCCCCACCACCCCGATCAGCCCACAGCCCTTCCCTCCAGCCAGCTCCACCCCTGATTACCCCCCCCAACACCAATCAGAGGTGGGGTTGGCTGGCCAACCTCCCATGGCCCCTCCCCCAGCCACTGACTCCCAATCAGCCCCCACACCCCATTTGGAGGTGGGGCAGGCTGGCCGACTGCCCATAGCACTCCTCATGGCTGGCCCTGCCCCCAGTCAGCCCCCTCACCCCAATCGGGAGAGGGGCCCATTGGCCAATCGCCCACAGCCCCTCCACCCAGCCAGCCCAGCCCTGATCAGGCCCTGATCAGGGCGGGACAGCCAGCCAACCTCCCACCATCTCCTCCTCCTGACAGGCCCAGCCCCAATTCACCCTTATTGGGGCCGGGCCAGCCAGACCCCACTCGTGCACAAATTCATGCACTGGGCCTCTAGTATATGTATAATTAATTATATATATGTATGTACACAGTTGATGTATGTATAAAGTTGATAATGTACACATACATATACTAGAGGCCTGGTGCACAAAAATTTGTGCACTTGGAGAGGTCCCTCAGCCCGACCTGTGCCCTCTCGCAGTCTGGGACCCCTTGGGGGATGACCACCTGCTGGCTTAGGCCCACTTCCAGGGGATTGGGCCTAAGCTGGCAGTCAGACATCCCTCTGGCAGCCCGGGAGCCCTCGGAGGATGTCCACTTGCCAGCGGGGAGCAGGCCTAAGCTGCAGTCAGACATCCTTAGCGCTGCTGAGGAGGCAGGAGAGGCTCCCACCACCACCGCTGTACTGGCAGCCATCAGCCTGGCTTGTGGCTGAGCAGAGCTCCCCCTGTGGGAGCACAGTGACCACCAGGGGGCAGCTCCTGCATTGAGCGTCTGCCCCCTGGTGGTCAGTGTGTGTCATAGTGATCAGTCATTTCCCAGTCCTTCTGCTGTTAGGGTCAATTTGCATATTAACCCTTTTATTATATAAGATAGAGGCCTGGGGCA
>NW_005871059.1:8082189-8149088 GCF_000147115.1 Myotis lucifugus | reverse complement strand
ACTGGCCATAGCCCTTTCAGGGTAGGGGTCCCCCCTGTTGGTGGCCTGCCAGCCTGGGTGAGGGGCTGATGGCTGTTTGCAGGCTGGCCAAGCCCCCAGCGGGACCCTCACCCCATGAGGGTGTGGCCATCCTGGGTGAGGGGCTGATGGCTGTTTGCAGACTGGCCACAGCCCCTTCAGGGTAGGGGTCCCCCTGGGGTGCCTGACAGCCTGGGTGAGGGGCTGATGGCCATTTTCAGGCTGGCCACACTTCCTTCAGGGTGGGGGATCCTGCTGTGGTGCCTGGCCAGTCTGGGTGAGTGGCTGATGGCTGTTTGCAGGCTGGCCAAGCCCCCCAGCGGGGACCCTCACTCCATGAGGGTGTGGCCATCCTGGGTGAGGGGCTGATGGCTGTTTGCAGGCTGGCCACGGTCCCCAGCCACCCAAGCCGCCAGTGGAGGCTGGCTGGAAGCAGGTATCTGGGATTTATTTATCTTCTATAATTGAAACTTTGTTGCCTTGAGCGGAGCTCAGGGTCGGCAGGGCACGCGGGAAGCTTGGCTTCCTCCATCACCGGGACAACCAAGACTCCTGCTTGCTCCAGCTCCGTGGCTGCTGGCCGCCATCTTGGTTTGGTTAATTTTCATATAGTCACTCTGATTGGCTGGTGGGAGTGGCTTGGGCATAGCGGAGGTACGGTCAATTTGCATGATTCTCTTTTATTAGATTAGATATCATTAAGAGAAAATATTATATATATAAAATAGCATACATATCTTTGGAGCAAAGAACTAAGTCAGATGGGTCAAAACAGTTGGGTCAAAAATATCTATGACCCAGGTATTATCTCCTATGGTCAATCTCATAAGCTCACAGTAATGCCAATGAGAATCAGAGGATTGCTTGGTAAATAGAGAATTAAAACAAAAAGAATTAATTCAAATTAAAGTATTAGATAGGAATGGCCTAAGATAGCCTGAAGTGTCCATCTTCACAGCCAGGACTGAATGGCACAAATTATTTGGCTTTATTATTAAAGTTTTCAAAAGGTGTGTGTGTGTGTGTTTTTGGGCAGACTTGGATTGCAAAATTTGCCCCCTTCCTTCTCAACATAAACCCTTAACTCCAAGACTGGTTTTCTCATTTACACACAAATAATGTCTTATGCCATGCCAGCTTTGCAATATTTCTTCCTACCTGGAAGGCTCCTCTCCTGTCCTCTTATCCACGTCTAAGCTATGCTTTCTGCAGTATAAGTTCTACATTTATCAACACAGCCTTATATTTATCTTCAACATCTCCTTTGAATTCATAGAAATTTTTACAGTTTATAGAAATATTTCCTTGGCATTTACAATTTTCCTGTTTTGGGGAAATCTCACTTTATAGGAAGGGCAATATACTCTGTGTTTCTCCTAACTAAATAATTATCTCCTTGAGGAAAGGAAAAGATGATGCCTTAAACAGCTTTGTATCTCCCACACTGTTTTGCACATATTGGCAATTGATGCAAATTTTATTGCCTTTTAGACTCTATCATAGCATCCTATCATAGCATCATTCTGATAGATATATTCTCCATGAACACTTAAGAGAGATGGTAGTATCCTATTTGATAATTTAATTTTTAAAAGCAAGAATTGTGGGATGTACAGAGAGATTGTAAATGAATAGCCTTTGGCCACCAATGTATTTTGTTTATCACTTAAATATTTTTGTTGTTTTCAACTTAATTTGTTTTCAGTATTTGAACACCAGATAAATTCATATTAAAATCTGAACTTAGATTTTTCTCTTGAAAAGTTGTAAGTATTGGCAGTAGTGGGTCAACCTGGCCATAATTGTCCAAAGCCAAGCATGGCTGCCCCTTTTCGGGTGCATGCACCTGCATTCCACCATCCTCCACTCGGCCCTCTTCACTAGTTTTACACTTGCAGCTAGACTTATACAGGCATTTGGGGTTGCAGTCCTGACCCTAGTGTGACAATGTTTGCCGTTAGTTTTAAAATAATTTATTTCCCTAGAAGCACACCCCCTTCTCATCAGAAATGTGCCTCTGCTTCTCTGTCCTCAAACAGGCCAAAAAAATTATGACTCAGATCTCATTCTACTGATGTCTGCAGTAATCCAACTAAAAGGTAGCATTCCAAGTATTCAGGGAAAGAAACCAAGCTACTATTTATGTGATGAAATCATAGGATGGCTCAAGAAAAAAGGGACCAGATCATTAGTCAGCCAGACAGAATGTAGGATCTGCAGGAACCAGCAGAACGTTCACTAAAATTATAGCAGAGAGGAGCACATGCGTGCACAGAGACACGTGCTGAGATTTAAGACCCAACAAAGAGAATTCCAGCCCAGCTCTGCAGACAACTGTTTTTCTTCTTGCACTCGGGATACCTAATTTAGAATGCAGTAATGAGACTCGATTGTCACATAATTTCTCAGAAACACTGCACAGCACAATCCACACCAAATGACACCAAGATTTCAGCGCTTTGTAAAATGTTGATTTATCATAAGAATACAGTACGGGTGAGATCCAGAAAGGCAGAAAGAAGTACTGAGTGCAAACAAGAGGAAATGGAGGAAAAATCTGTATTTTTATATAGAAAAGACTAAGAGGATATTTGGGGGCTTTTGTACATGTCACATCCAAGAGACACAGTGTCTGTTTCTGACTGCAGATATTGTGAAGATTTTAAGTAGAAATGTATCACCAAAAGGAGCCGAGTCTGTGTACTCTGGCCTCTGCCCCCAGACTATTAGACCATGGGGTTTCTAACAAATTGTTTTGTGAAAGGGCAAAGCCTGGAAAGATTTTGGCGATTTTAATTTTCTTGTCTTCCAAGTGAGGAAGCTACAATCCAGACAATGTGCTAAGGTCATGTGTTCAGCAATTATTTACTGAATACCTTTCTGATGTGCAAGGATTAAATGTCCAAGTCACTGCCTCCAGACAACTTACATCTAATAGGACAAAATGGCAGGAACCCAGAAACAGTATATGCTCATGAAATAATTAATGGTAATGAAAATACTTATCAGTTACTGTGCTGCATGATGTCTTTCTGTCACTTCATTTATTCTCCTAAACTTCTTACTGGTACATATAATTGTTCAAACATTAAAGATGCAGCGATTGAGACTCAGGAATTATACACTATCATTCAACAAATAATTCTAATGGAAGGTATTTGAAATATAGTAATGATCACAAAGAAAGAGACAGCATATACCAGCCATATGCAAGGTGGTCCCCCCAAATGTATACACACTTTAACAGCTGATAGTTCAATTTTGAAAATGAAATGTATTTTAATAAAAGTGCCTCTATAATTATTCAAAGTGTTATTTTTAGGACATGCTATATATGTACATATATATGTCTGGCAGGAATAAGTGATATGAAGAAAAATAAAGTAAGAAGAAAGGATAGAAAGAAAGGACAGTCTCTTTGCAAGGTAATACGTAAGAAAAGACTTAAAACAGGTGAGGAGAAGAGCCATGGAGATACAGGGCAAAGAATATTTGAGGCACATGGAACAGAAAGTGCAAATCCCTGAACCAAGAGTGGACGTGAGAAATATTAGTTCCCCTTTCCTATTTATTAGGGGTTAAAACATAAATCAGACATGAATCTTTCCCGCAAGAAACTTATAATTTACTGGAAGGTTAAAACATATGCACTAGTAAAACATGATACAGAAATAAAAGATACAGAAAAAAAATAAACGTCAAAAGAGGTCGATATTTTGTGTAACTTAGCAAGAGGAAAATTACTGCCGATCAGAGACTACTGAAAACCTCCTGGAAATGGCTCTTGATCTGTACCTTTAAAATGGGTAATTTGACCACTGAGATGATGGATATGGGTAAGGTGTTGAGAATACAGGACACGTTTTAACCAGTGGGAAGAAGTTGATTAAAATAGAGCATTGCAGAAAAAGTAGACAGCAATGGGAATGAGAGCAAAGAGAGAGGGGGAAAAAACCCACATTTGGAAACACTGAGTGAGGGCATATTCAGTCCAAGCTCAGGCACTCGCAAGACCATATTGGTAGGAATGGAAGACTTACTGAATGTGGGCCTTGAGAAGAAAGGATAAAGATGATACTGATGCTTTATGCCTTGGTTTCAAGGAGAAAGCTTAATAGAACTAAGGAACTGGAGAAGAGGAGCAGTTTGTTGACCTTGAAGACAGCCAACATGCTAAATAGGAGTTCCTGGAGCAGTAGTTCTCAAACATGGGCCTGCAAAGGAATAATAGACAGTGATTGTTAAAACAGGGATTGCTGGGCTCCACCTGCTGAGTGTTGGAATCACTAACGCGTCATAATTGCATTTCTAATAAATTTCTCAGGCAATTCTGATGCTGCTAAAGCATGAGAACCACTCTCCTGGATGGATATTTAAGTTGGAACAGACAGAGGAAAGTTCAGGACTATAAAAAGGTCATCTGCCAAGAGTAGCAAAAAAGCCAATCAGAGCTTAGGGAAAGTGGCAAGGTTTTGCCAAAGTCATGTTGGTCTTCTTCCTAGAGAACTTAGATCACACTCAAGTCATTTATTTAGGTTTCTCTCCATTTTCATTGTCACACCATTTCTTATCTTTAAGTGCCATTAGTAACATTAGTGACTATTCTATGATTAAGACCAGATGTTTACAAATTAATCAGAAAGTGTTCTAGAAAGCACTGTTCAATAGAAATATAATGCAATCACCTATGTGATTTTTTATTTTACTATACTCATTTAAAACTCATTTTAAAGTAATAAGAAACAAATGAAGTCATACATAAAACATGTCCATTTCAAAATATAATAAATATAAGAAAGTATTAAGGAGACATTTTACTTCTTTTGTAATAAATCTTTGAAAACTCAGTGTGTGTTTTATACTTACAGGCCATCTCACTTTGGACTCCTTATACTGAAAACACTCAATAGCCATGTAAGAAATGCCTATCTTATTGGACAGTGCAGTGCTAGACCAAATGATTGGAATGTCTACTAATAGTAATGATAGAGTTTACTATGCCTGGGTTTTAAGAGCAGGAGTCAAGGAAGTGGAACCAAAATTAACTTAAATATTACTGATCTTAACTTGTTTATGCCAAGGAAAAAGCCAGGAAACAGTACATGAAGGTAGGACCAAAAGTAAGATTAAGTAAAACTAAATTGACTTCTCTTCCAGCCAATATGGAGTAACAGAAACCAGATTTACCTTCATGACTGCAAAATATTTTTTTTAAAAAAAGTGCACATGTCGGCTGTCTTCAAGGTCAACAAACCACTCCTCCAGTTCCTTATTCTATTAAGCTTTCTCCTTGAAACCAAGGTGTACAGCATCAGTATCATCTTTATCCTTTCTTCTCAAGGCCCACATTCAGTAAGTCTTCAATTCCTACCAATATGGTCTTGTAAGTGCCTGAGCTTGGACTGAATATGCCCTCACTCTGTGCTTCCAAATGTGGTTTTTTTTCCCCTCTCTTTTTGCTCTCATATGAAACAATGGTTTTTATGTATTAGGTGTCAGTACAGAATGTAATTCCTGAGAGGAAAGAAATAAACAAGGTGAGCTATAAAACAGAGATGCAAGTTAATTGTTGTTGTAACAAAGGTTAATGACAATATATCTGTAGCATGTAAAATGTACACATTAATATTTGAATTGCCTAAATATAAATTTGTTATTTATTTCCTATATAAAAATGAAATTTTTTGCTAAAGCTCTGAATCACCACAGAGTGGAAAATTATTATTCTATCCGATTTTAATAATTCTAGAGTAATTCTGTGATCTTTCAAATCAAATTCTTATCTCAGTCACTTTCTAATACTTGGATACTTCAGGAGTACATATTCAGTCTTTAGAGGTTTCTTCCCTTTCCCTTTATCTATTATTAAGCCCAATGTTGACCTAAGTCCCCTGGGAGGTTGATGTGTTGCACTGTCCTGGCACCAGGGAAGAGTTAGCCAATGTCCGTGGGTCTTGGTTAGAGATACCTCATCCTCACAATCTCTGGTCATGGGCCTACCATATTATTGGACATCCTTGGCTGATACCCACTGAAGTTGGTTTACCCTTGCTAGCTTTTGGGGCATTGTACCAACATCCATCACAAAAGGCAATGAACTTGTTCCTAGCACTCACTTGTACAATGGGAGGGTAACCTTTGTGTGGGCTCCAAACTAGAGGACGTTGCATTTGTCTAGCACATGGGCCAGAGGGTTGAGTTTCATCTTTGAAAACTAGTCATCAGTAGATGTGTCTGTTTGAAGAAACACTGGTGTGAAGTTTGGTCAAACGTCCATAAATCTGAAGCATTTTTTCCCAGGGCATAGGAAAAGTTGGAGACTCAAGGACTTTTACTCAGGAATAAAAACAATTTTAAATCAGTGTCTAACAACAAGTGAAAAAAAAAAGGCTTTGAAAAACGACAAAATCTTCAAAGCAAACACACTATGAGAGAATAAAAAATTAATTCCTGTGAAAGTAAAAGCAACTAATTCAGAATATGCAAAGTAACTTCACAGATTCCCAAACCTCCATGCCCTGAAGTTTTTTGCTTCACTAAACCAGCTGTCTCTTAAGACATAGGGAAGAGCTGCTAACTCTGGGATCCTGAGTGCCTGCTGGGTCTCAGGCTTTGTTCCAAAGTCTCTCTCTCTCTCTCTCTCTCTCTCTCTCTCTCTCTCTCTCTCTCTCTCTGACAGCACAGTCCCCATTTTGATAGACATCAGTGTCCTATTAGGAGGGGAGATCACACATTAAAATGACTACAGGAGATTTCCTATCACTGGACATATTTTATCCAAATGTTCCAAGAAAGGTCAACAAAATTAAGCAGCAATTTTCAAGGAAGAGAAATCATCCATGATCTTCATTATTAGACATTTTGAGCTGCTATATTGAATAAGGACTATTACCTGCCAGACTCATTCTTTGTCTAGGCTAGTCTTGTCTTGCTCAGAACTAGCTAATGAAGAGGCATAAATGACTTACATCCTAACCCATTGAGTTCCAGCTATTATGATTTGAGAACACAAGGAAAGATCTTCTGCTCTAAAATGTGTACCCCACTTGTTTAAGTGGTTTTGTTGTTGCCATGATTTTAGAAAAAATATTTCAAGCCTGCCTGAGGTAAATAGTAAATGAGATAAAATACTCTAAGTGTGGATTAATTTATTAGATCTTTCCAACTAAAAGTGAAAACAGCAGATACTTTTGGAAATGGATCCAAGAGATGTTAAATAAGGTCTTGAAAAACAAATAAATGGAATACACTCACAGAAAAGATGGCTGAATGTCTAGTTAAATCAAAAGAGTTCAAAGGACATTAAATTTCTTTAAGGGCAGGGAACCTCAGCTATGAAGTCATCTAGCATATGGGAAGGAGCAAACATACCCAAAGTTCAGGGAGAAGAGTTAAGGCCAAAATATGAATGAGGAAAGTAGATGGGAAGTTTCTAAATAAAGATTAGGTTCAACATCTCAGTTAGGAGGACTGGAGCTGCCCCAGATTCCAAGTGCACAAGCCAGTTGGCATCTTCTGAGACCAGCACAGTCCAGAGTGAATAGACCAGGATTGATAGGATGTGCTAGCTGAGAGCAGTCTGTTCAGAACCCATCACAATCTGGCAGATGCCTAGATGAGGTTCCCTGAGAATGTGAGGACTGAGCCTACTATAGCCTCTCCTCCTTATTGTTTTCAGGCATCCTGCCTAGTATGATATGAGATGGACAGGAGTCAGAGAGAAGCCTGTCTCCACAGGCTACTTGAACCCTTTCACTATGGTGCAGAAAGGAACTTCAAGGAGAGGTCAAATAAACCTTAGAACTGACTTTGATAATTCTACTTTATCAAACAACTAGAGGCCCGGTGCACAAAATTTGTGCAGGGGGGGGGGGTTGTCTCTCAGCCCAGCCTGCACCCTCTCCAATCTGGGACCCCTTGAGGGATGTCAGACTGCCCATTTAGGCCCGACTTGGTGGGATCGGGCCTAAACGGTCAGTTGGACATTTTTCTCACAATCCAGGACTGCTGGATCCCAACTGCTAGCCTGTCTACCTGCCTGATTGCCCCTAACCGCTTCTGCCTGCCAGCCTGATCACCCCCTAACCACTCCCCTGCCAGCCTGATCGATGCCTAACTGCTCCCCTGCAGGCCTGATCCCCCTCAACTGCCCTCCCTTGCTGGCCATCTTGTGGTGGCCATCTTGTGTCCACATGGGGGTGGCCATCTTGTGTGTTGGAGTGATGGTCAATTTGCATATTACCTCTTTATTGTATAGGATGCCTAGCACATTTGTCCTTTGGTAATTGAATACCTCAAAATATTTGATGTTGAGACCAGGACTTTCTAACTGTAGTCCGCAACCTATTAACCATTCTTATCAAATCTCTTTAATTCTGTCACACTTTAGTTCCCTGATCCTTCCATATTGGCTCTTCCTGTTTGCTTAACTCCTTATCCAGCATGGTCCAACCTTCCCCTCTGTGTTCTCATCAGAAACCTCATGTGTCTCACCCCACTAAACCTAGCAAATTCCCTCTCTGGGGTAAATTAAGCCATCTGTTTCTTGTCTCTGCACCCTGGGTGCTGAGAAAACCAAATTACTTTACTCAGCTGGTTGGTTATAATAATGGATTCTGGCTTTAGTTGGTCTCTCAGAAATACACATTTTTAAAAAAATTTAGTCAACAAACTATCGTTGCTCACTACTTTCCTAATTTGTGCAGAATGTGTCAAGTGCTGAGATAACATCAAAAGTAATAAATATTTATGCAAATTTGAAAATTGAAGCACTCTTGAGATACTCAAAATGATTAAGATGCATTAATTCTTTTTACCTTTCACTTTACCATAAGGATGATGGCATCTTAGAATCTAAAAGATCAACCTCCAAAAAATAAATCTGAACAAAAACAGAGGTGAGCTGTCAGCCTCCATAGAGGGCAACACTATAGATTCTAACACCTGCAAGAGACTGAACTTAAAGGAGGAAACACTGATTTCCAGTTCCTGTCTAGTTCTTCGTTCCCTTCAGAGGACTGGGGTCTCCAACATTCCTTGGGCGGCCTAGAATTTCTAGCTGTGTTGCCCAGTCTTTCCTTTTTAGGAATGCTCTGAGCTAGAAATCCTCCCTGTGTCTTATTTCAATTTGTTTTAGAACATATTCATTGTGTATTTACTGTATGACAGACCTTGTGCTGAAGATATAAACAAGAAATATCATACCTTCAATAAAGTCACTGAATCTCCCTTGAACTGACACTTTATGATGGTTTTTATTGTTTTAATTTAAAAAAAGGTATCATAGACTTACATGCCAATTGTATTGTGGGAAATGGATAAGTACATTTTTTTCTTGGAAAAAAGTTGAATGATGAGTCCTAAGGAGGGTATGAAGAAAGCTGAAAACTTTAGATACCGTCATCTTTCCTTTGCCATATAAGAGGATCTGTGGGTGAAGGGTGATGGAGACATGGATGGAGTAGGAACTTTAATGAGAAAAAGGTCTGGGATAGCTTGCTATTGATATGAAAAGTAAAAATAATATGAGCACACTTTAAAAAGCCTAACCTACTAAATTAACAGGTTATTTAACCTGTCTTTTCTAAAGAACCAGATGTTAGTTTACCTCAAGGCTCATTCTTGTTTGATTAGCCTCTTCTTTATATTAAAAAAATTTTACTAGGATCCTTTCTTTAAAATATGAGACTTTATATAATAGTTCTTAAATGATGTGCTTATCATGTAAACCAATTTTGTAATTTCTGCATTGTCTGAGATAGGACATTAGAAAAGCAAATGAGATTAAGCTTCACCCTCCAGAAGGACACACTCATGGGAGGCAGTTCGCTGCTCTGATGGATGATTAAGAGCACAGGTTCTCACACCACATGTCCAAGGTGTCAAGCCCTATTCTGCCAGTATTTAGTTCAAAGCTGACAAATTACCTAACTTCACCATCCCTCCATTTCCTTGTATTTAAAATGGACATAGTTATGGTATTCACTTCATAGTATTATATTAAGGATGAAATGAGATAATACAAGTAAATATTATTCAGTATAATGCCTCATATGAAGAAAGTGCTATATAAATTCTGTTATTTTTAGCCTTGGTACTTAGATAATATAAACAATCATAACTTCTATCGAACAATCACATAACTAATGTCACAGTTATCAACTCACCTAAATTCTAAGGAAAGATAGGCACCCTAAGTAGAGGCAACTGCAAGCATTTTCTCCCTTGGAGAAAGAGATGCCAGAAACCACACAAACTAGTAAAAGAAGCCAGGTATAATTTTTTAAGTATTGCTAAAGGCCAATTCTATTCAATCTCTTCCACAAAACAAAAGAATAGTAGAGTTCCCCAATTATTTTATGATGCTAGCATTACTCACATACTACAACCAGACCAAAATATTGCAAAAGAAGTAAACTACAGACAATATCCTAGTAAATAGAGATTCAAAAACCCTCCACAAAATAGTAGCTAATTGAATTCAAAAATATGTTTTAAAAATATGTCACAATTAAGTGGGAATGCTAGGCTGGTTTAACATTCAAAAATCAATGTAGTTTACCATGTCAATACACTGAAAAATATACACTATTTGCTTGTTTCAATAGAAGCAGAAAATACATTGGTCAAGACTGAACATTTACTCAACAAACTAAGAATATAATGGAATTTTCTCAATTTGAAAAAAGCACCTATGAAAAAACTACAGCTACCATCATATTTAATGATGAAAGCTTGATTGCTTTAAACTCCCAAAATAAGAAACAAGACATAACAATCCATTGTTACTTCTTCTTACTTAATATCATTCTGAGGATTATAGTCAGTGCAATAAGTCAAAAACTAGAAATGAAAGGTATAGAGATTGAAAATAAAATGTCTCTATTCACCAAAAATATGGGAAAAAAGAGAAATTATCTACACAAAATGTCGTGTGTGTGTTTCCTTCCACGTCCCGCGTGGATTAGGGTTCGGGATCTGAAAAGAGGAGCCGCACACAAATGAGAGAGAAAAGAGACGAGATAATTTGGAAATATTGGGGGACCAGGCGGGCAAGTCCAGAAGGACTTACCCTGATGCTCAGGCTGCTCCAACCTTTTATTTGATCTGGGGTAGCCCTAGGGTAAGGAGGTTTCAATGACACACAGATTAGCTCATCAGCAGACAATTTCCAGTAATAGGCAGAATATCTAATCAACAATAATCAACAAGGATTTACATAAGTATCTAAGGAATTAAGTGAACTAAGGTGGGGATGATGCTTCAGCTACCATTATCTAGATTAACTGGGTGGTGCACAGCCCCGACCTTTGCTAGTGCTTCAAAGGTCACTTAGCTTTTGGGGGTCTCTACTCTATGCTCAGCTAGTGAAGACAATAAATAGTTTCCGGCACAAAAAATTCCAAAGAATCTATAAAGATTTTGTAGGCCTAATAAGTGATTTTTAGCAAGACCACAGATTATAAGACCAATATCCACAAATCAAATACATTTCTAGAAGCTAGCATTGAATAATTAGAAATTAAAATAAAAAGCACTCTATATGACCACACCAAAAAACATGAAATGCATAAATATAAAGCTTAAAATTTCATGCCTGCCAAGAGCTGTATGCTGGTCATTGCAAATACTGATTATAGAAATGGACCTAATAAGTGGAGAGATATGTCATGCTCATGCAGCAAATGACTCATTATTTTTAAGATGTCAGTTCTCCCTAAACTTTTCTATAGATTCAACATAACTTCAATAAAATCCCAATTTTTGGAGGCTATAAATTGTCAAGGTAATTTGAAAATTATTATATAGAATTGCAAAGGACCTTGAATATACAAAAAATTTTTTAAAGTAATATCTAGACTAGAATCTACATTACCAAATTTTAAGACTTACTAAAAATACTACATGAATCAAGATATCATATTGCCATAAGAATAGATTAATAGTTCAGAGGAATTTCAAAATAGATGTACACATATGTCAACTGATTTTTTACAAAGGTAATTCAATGTAGGAAAAGATTGTACTTTCAACAAAGCGTGCTGAAATTTAGAAAACAAAATCAACCTTTATTCTTACTTTATACCATAGACAAATATTATTGCTCAATGTGTCAAAGACCTAAATAGCAATTGTAAAATGATAAAACTTCCTATACAAAAATATAGATGAAAAATCTTTTCAATATTAGTTAGGCAAACATTTCTTAGACAAGACACAAGTGAAATAAGCCAGTCAGAGAAAGACAAGTACCATATGATTTCACTCATATGTGGAATCTAATCAAAATAAACTAACAAAATAGAAACACTCATAGATAGAGAACAGACTGACATCTATCAGAGAGGAAGGGGATTATGAGGCTGGGTGAAAAAGGTGAAGGGATTAAGCAACACAAAACACACAAAAAACACCTCATAGACAGAAAACAGTATGGTGATTACCAGAGGTAAAGGGGAATGGGGGGAGGTAGAAAAGGGTATAGGGAGGATAAATGGTGATGACTTAGGATGGTGAACACACAATAGAATATATACAGATGATGTATTATAGAATTGTACACCTGAAACCTATATAATTTTATTAACCAACTAGAGGCCTGATGCATGAAATTCATGGAAGAGTAGGCCTTCCTTCCCCCCGCTGCCGGCACCGGCTTCCCTCTGGCACCGGGGACTCCTGCTTCCCTAGCAGCCCCGGCTTCGTCCGGAAGGACGTTCGGTCTAATTAGCATATTATGCTTTTATTATTATAGATGTCAATCCAATAAATGCAATAAAAAAGAAAAAAAAAATTGAATTCATCAAATTGAAAATGTATGATCTTTGAAAGATATTACTAAGCAAATGTATGAGTAAATTATAAACTGGGATACAATGTTTACAATACATATACAAATACAAAAGACCCACATCCAAAATATATAAAGAACTCTTAAATGCAATAATCAGAAGAAACAGAACCCAATTTAAAAAATTTAGCAACATAGTTGAACAGACACCTCACTAAAAAAAGATAAATGAATGGCCATTAAGCAGGTGAAAAAATATTCTACATAATTAATCATTGGATAATTAAGTTAAAACCACAACAAAATACCATTTTATAGCCACTAGAATGTTAAAAATTTTAAAGCATAAACACCAAATATAAATGAGAATGTAGAACAACTGAAATTCTCATATATTCATTGTGGGAGTAAAAAATCGTAAATCACTTAGGAAAACTGTTTGGTGGTGTCTTTCAGTTAAATGTGTGCTTAAGAAAAATCTACAAAAAGACTTGTACAAGAATGTTCATAAAAGCTATATTTTTAAAAGCCAAAATTGAAAACATCTCAAAATACATCAGTAAGAGAATGGTTAAAATATTGTGAACTATTCACACAACGGAAAATTAAGTAAAAGAAATAATCAACTAATACTACACATAAGAGTGTGCATGAATATCAAAAACAAGATGCTAAATAAAAGAAGACAGACACTAAAGAGTATATCCCAAATGATTTCATTCATATGCAGTTCTAGGACAGATAACTCATCTATTATTGCAGGGAGGAGGTAGGTGGTTTCCAGAAGCCAGGGTGGAGGCATGCCCTGCAGAGCAGCAAGAGTGTTGGCAATGATGTCCAAGAGTAAGCAGTGGGTGTGATCTACCTGGTTACAAGCATAAACAGACAGTATACCCTGTATAGGCCTGTAACCAGGGTACATTGTCTATAGATATTTTCAAACAAAATTAAATGAACCAAAAATAAGATTATTTTTATCACCACATACTAGTGATTCTAAGCCATGTCAATGACTAATTTCTCCTCATCTTGGGAAGCCAGTGAGCGATGGGAGTGCTGACTGGGGGATACATGTTTACATTTGTCAGAACTTATCACACTGTACACTTAAAATTTATGTATTTTATTTTATGTAAGTTATAGCCAAATACAGTTTATTTTAAAAGTTAAAAAAAATAAAATTAGTGAACATGCAATGTACAGTTTTAGGAATCATGAGCATGTGGAGATGAAAATATATTCCTAGTCTCAGGGAAGTACTCTTTATTAAAGGATGGATAGTGTAATCAGGGGATTCTCAGAATGTACTAATTAGTATACCAGAGGTATTAATAAAATACTTGGCAAGCAACAGTAGGTATTATCATCTGGGAATATCTAAAGAATATTCACAGAGAAGGCAAGAAGGCTATGTCCCTGCTATAAAGAAAAACTAACTGGCCTTCACAGTGGCCACAGGAGCTCAGTGAGGGAGGATTTCCTGTGTAGAGAAGTCTATGGCACTTTTTTTTTTCTCTTGGTGTGAGAGCAGAGGCAGTGAGCAACCACAGACAGAAAGACTGCAATACCAGCATGCCAAGACAGATGTTCAACTGTGGCTAAGGTTGTAATGTAGATCTATGTAAAATCTGCTAACATGGAAACAAAATAAGTATAAAAATTACTGTGCAATGCTATGATCTGTAAACATAGGGCTGTAAAAATTCTGAGGAGAGAGAGATTGCCTCCAGATAGGGTACTCAGGAAAGGTGTCCAGAGGGTGTGCTGTTCAAACAAAACTATAAGAAATGGATAGAATTTCTAGAAATTGCAGCATCCCAGAGTGGGTGAAGGTGGGATAGAAAGAGGCATCAAGGAAGCAGGATCACCAGACCAACTGGCATAGCTCAGAGGTTCACTGTCAACCTATGAACCAGGAGGTCATGATTCGATTCCTGGTCAGGGCACATGCCCAGGGTGCGGGCCGATCTCTTGATTTTCTTTCTTTATCGTCATTGACGTTTCGATCACTCTCTCCCTCTCCCTTCCTCTCTCAAATCAATACAAATATTTTTTTAAAAGAAGCAGGATAGCATTGCTAAAGATGCAAAGGAAGAAAGGACTGGATGAATTTCAGGAATTTATGGAGGTATCTTGATTTTCGCATGATTATCTGAATTACTTGAGAATTCTATTTGCTGTGATCAAACAAAGAAATGGTAGAGAAAAAGCAAAGTTTTGCTGGAACATAAGGAATGTAACATATAACAAAGAAGAGAAAGATGGAGTAGAAAAAGCAATTTGTAGCCAAATTATTAAGAACTGTGAAGGTCAGGTTTTCATGCTTACACAACCCCTTGTATTATGTTCTTGCAAGGAAGATAGCATAGCAGCGTGCATAGGCACAGAAGCCCTGAGGCTGGACTGCTCTGGCTACCATGCTCTCACTCTACCAGATACTTCTGTGTCACCCTGTCAAGTCACATAATCCCACTGTGCATTGCTTTCTTTTCTGAAAAATAGCTATAATATTACCTAGTCAGAGGTTATGTTGGTGACTAATGGAATTAATACAACCAAAGTGTTATAGAAATGTTAGTTATTATTTGTGTATGTGTTTGTATATACACACTGACTTATAGGTCACACTATTCCATGTTATTTTTGTATTATACTCTCTGTGGGAAGTCATTGGGCAGAATGAAATCAACAAGTATCTAGCATACATCATGTGAATGACTTCCTTCCATCTGAGTTCAGGAAGTCAGTCCGATAAACATCACAGCTTTCCTCCATGCATCCAACTCTAACTGGAACCATATGGGTGTTATGAAATTTCAGCCTTTAACTGCCGTCTAACACAGCCAGAGGCTCACGTTTATTTAAGCTTTTGAACTTCTGTTTTCCCTGGGTATGAGAGGAGAGTATTTCTCTATCAATATTTAAAAGCTACTACCAAATGACTTTGAGTATAGTTAAATAGTTTTCTGTATCAGCTCATTTCTTTTGGTTTGGCTCCAGTGAAGTTTAAGGAAGTTATTTGATTATAGAAGGACCTGGAATTCTACTAACAGCACATTTATGATCTGAGTGGAGGCTTTTACTCATTTCATTGAATGTTCACCTGGTGTCTAACCCTCTTGAAAGAGTTTTATCCTGAGTACCTGCCAGGGTTCAACCAGAGAAGCAGAACCATTGGAAGATTTATGCATGCATGTAAGCATGTTTTAAGGGATTTTACAATAGTGGGAACTGGTTGAGCACTTTTTGCAAGGCAATTGTCTTCATGTCTGATGCTGTTGCTTCAAGTCCCGAGGAGAGGCAGTCAGGAATGAAAGATAGTTATACAGTGGGTCAAATATACGGTGACAGAAAGAGATTTGACTTTGGGTAGTAAGCACACAATGCAATATACAGATGATGTCATAGAATTGTACACTTAACTTTCAGTACCATGCACTGATCACATCATTGGCATTACTGAAGTTAATACTGAAGTCTTTACATGGATCCTGCATGAAGCAGGGATCAAATACTTTGCTGTCCTGTTATCTCTACACTATTTAGAACTTCTGTGAAATAATGAAATGGGCACTGTCTTAGTCTGGTCTGGTTTCTATAACAAAAGACCACAGACTGGGTGGTTGAAACAACGAAAATTTATTTCTCACATTTTTTGAGACTGAGAAGTCCAAGATCAAGGTGCCAGCTGATTTGGTTTCTTGTGAGAACTCTTTCTAGCTTATAGATGATGCCTTCTCATTGTGTCTGAGAGAGAGAGAGAGAGAGAGAGAGAGAGAGAGAGAGCGAGCTCTGGGGTCTCTTCCTCTTATTTTAGGGGCACCATCCCATGACCTCATTTAACTTTTACCACCTCTTCACAGGCCTATCTCCAATTACATTTACATTGGGAATTAGGACTTCAATATATACATTGGCGGGGGGGGCAGAATATAAATATTCAGTCCATAACATTCTTTCCTCAGCTCCCAAAATTGATATTCTGCTCATAGGCAAATACATTCATTTCATATCAACAGTCCTAACCTCCCAAATCCTTAACTTATTCCAAGATAATCTCTAAAGTCTAAGAAGGAAAAAGTCTCACCTAAATATCACATAAATCATATATGGGTGAGACTAAAGATTTGATTCATTTTGTGAGACCAAACAAGTTACGGGCTTTCAAAGTATGGTGGTGGGACATACATAAACATTCCCATTCCAGAAGGGAGGAATGGGAAGGAAGAAAGGGGTGACAGGTGGCAAACAAGGCCAAAATACAGCAAGGTAAATTCCATTAGACCTTAAGTCTCAAGAATAATCCTGTTGGGTTCAATGCCCCACCTTCCAGGTCCACTGGGTGGCAAGTGTCACTTTATTGTACATCGAAGTGTTCCCACCCCCTTCACTCTCTTGGATGGCAAGGGCCCTGCTCTCTGAAATTGAGGAAGACATCATTGCCCAGCTTGGGTTCTGTTTTGCTTAATAATTCCTTCTTCAATTGCTCTTTCTTCTCTTGCATTTTACTATAAGTGGTCAAAAGGTACCAACCTGCTCCTTCAATGCTTAAAAATCTCCTCAGTTAAATATCCAATTTCATTGGTCACAAGTTCTACCTCCCACTAACCACTAGGACACAGTTTAGCGTAGTTCTTGGCCACTTCACAAGGAGCATCTTTTCTCCAGTTTTGAATAACATGTTCCTCATTTCCATCTAAGAACTCATCAGAATGGCCTTTAATGTCCACATTTCTACCAGCATTTTGTTTTGATTATTCACACATTTGCTCAAAAGATGGAAGCTTTCTCTTTAGCTCTCCTCTTTCGTTTCTCACCAGAATCACCTTTAACATTCCTATTTCTACTAACATTCTCTTCACAGTACCATCCCATTTCATGGCACCAAAATCTTTATTTGCTGGGGTTCTCCAGAGAAACAGAACAAACAGGATGCATGTTTATTTATGCATTTACTTACTTGCTATAAGGAAGTGGCTCATGCAAGTCTCAATATTTGCAGTAGGCAAGCTGGAGTCCTAGGAGAGCAAATGGTGTTGTTTAGGCCAAATGCTGGCAGGCTCATGACCAAGACACAGTCAATGTTTCAGTTGAAGTACAAGAGCAGTAATGAACCAATGTCCCAGCTCAAGGCAATCAGGCAGGAGGAGTTTCCTCTACCTTCAGGTGTGTAAGCATTTGTGTTCTATTCAGTCCCTCAACTGACTTCATGAGACCCACCCCCATTTGGGAAGGACTGTCTCATCCAGAAATACCACCAAAGATTAATAAAGTTTCACCAAATGTCCAGACATTTGGGCCCCGGCACTCCATGGCCCAGTTAAGTTGATACATAAAATTAACCATCACCGGTGACTCCCATTTTATTTCCATAATTTGTCCAGATTAATTGAGAGAATAAATTTATTTTATGTTTCATTGATTCCTCCAACAGACATTCATGAGTTAGTATTATGTGCAGAGGTGTATGTTTTTCTATAGTCTACATACAATTCTGCCTCTCAGAGAAAGCCTTTACTTCTTTCATTTATCATTTTAGCAGAGGAAAAGACAATTACTTTATCTTTTCCTTTGAAAGAAATGCTGAAAAAAATGATCAGTGGACGACTATGTGTTCTGCTCAGCAAAGTGTCCCAACCTTTTGGGCTTACAAATAAGTGATTTATTCTTTCACAAATATTGAGGCTGGCATTCTTGGGACCCAGACCTGGATAAAAAGCCTACAGTGCAAGATATTTTTGTTTAAAAAGCCATTTAATCACCTACAAACATAGACATGTGCTGAAGGGAAGGGAATGAGAGCCGAAATCACCAATCATGTCAAATCATCTGAGGGCCCTGCCTCAGCCCTGACCCTGTCTAAAGAAGGACATGTTTCCAGGCTGTTTAATCTGGGGCCACTGACTCTGGGGAGGTCAACACTTTTCTCATTAAAGGAAATGAGTTGATGCTAGCCTTGCTCAAAGGGTCACTGGATAACTATAATTCTTGACCTCTGCCTGTTTCTGTTAGATTGATGTAGAAACCAACCAACAAATAAAATGTTGACCAAACTACCTTCCTTCCAGAAAAAGTAAAAGATAGTAGTTGTACTAACTTAGTAGCTTCTTGAAGCTATTTAGATGTGGATAGAAGAGAACCACAATAAAGAGCCCTGTTTTCCAAAGACCTTGAGATTGTCATGGTAATATACTCTGGGCTTTCAGGGAATGTGCTTTAGTCTAAGCTACTTTATTGATGTATATTTTGGAGCCCATTCCACAGTATAAGGAACTTAGAACAAATGACAGAATCATTGAATATTTACTAAAACATAGTTTTCTAACACATCAGAGAGTACTGTGACAGTAAAACAATTTATAGGTAAAAGGGAATTTAGTAAATACAATCTGAACATCCACAAGCCTTCAAAAATGTTCACTCAAAAACCTATCATGAAAATTGAGTCACAGTATGACTAATCCTACAGTCACCTGGTGACTGGAAAAGAATTTGATTTATCAAGAACAGAAAAATACCTTGGGTAGGAATAAATGGGCACTTAAATGGATGATAGATTTTAAACCAGGAAAAAGATCAGTACACAATAGTCTCATGTGATAAATATTTGTCAGGGAAGAATGTCAAAGGTTGATGATAACATTACACTCTTTGGTGTAGTGAAAACAACCAAATTAATGAAGAGTATGTGGAGATTTGACTTGATCCAATGAATGGGGATAAAATTGCAGATAAGTTTATTATGAATAAGTGCAAAGGTACTACAATTATAGATCGAACAGAATAGGCACTGAACTATCATTTACAGCACAAGGAAAGGTTTTGGAAAGTTGTGAAGGGCATTATCAAAGCATGATATTTAAAGCTCTTTCAGCAGTAGGCAGTAAATACATGGAAAGGAAAAATATATAAAAAATGATAATTTGAGGTGCTGTTTTTAAAACCCAGAAAAATATTGACTATCATCAAAACTGTCAATCCCAAGCATACCTATTAACATTTATTGTGTTTATAAAAGTTCAATTTAATACAATATGGAGTTCTATATTATATTGCAATGTGGCAAGTTTAGTAATCAGACTGAAAATATTTCAAAAAGCCTACAAAACACTGAAGAGCTAGCAAGATAGTGAATGGGAGCAAAAACCCAGAATTAAATAAAACACTAAAGCCACTTTTGTCCTAAGGATGTTTGCCAATCTTTGGGAAGTTGTGCTCTGATGTTGATGATTCTGTAGGGATAGAGGTCAGAAATCAAAGCCCAAGGCCAATCCAAGGTGGAGAGTCTAAAAGCAGCCCCTCTCTTCAAGGGAACCAGAGTAGATGAGGCCCATCACCTCCACATTCAGTTGGTATACCCACAGCCCTTTGCTGCACAAAATCACATCACCTGACTGATCCTAAACCCCAAGCCAAGAATCTAAGTCTTAAGACACTACCCTAACCGGTTTGGCTCAGTGGATAGAGCATCAGCCTGCGGACTCAAGGGTCCCGGGTTCGATTCTGGTCAAGGGCATGTACCTTGGTTGCGGGCACATCCCCAGTGGGGAGTGTGCAGGAGGCAGCTGATCAATGGTTCTCTCTCATCGATGTTTCTAACTCTCTATCCCTCTCCCTTCTACTCTGTAAAAAATAAATAAAATATATTTTAAAAATAAATAAATAAATAAAGTCTTAAGACACAGTATAATGGTTAAAAGTTATCCTTTGCTAGATGCTAGAGCCAGATTGTCTGCCTTTAAATGCTGATTCATCACTTGACCTTGGCCCAGTCACTTAAACTCTCTGTGCCATTATCCTCTCAATAATTTATTGTAATGATGATCATGCCTCATAAGGATTAGATAAATTAAAGCACTTAAGGCAGGGTCTGGCACATAGTAAGCTATATAGAAATATACATAAAATTTATTTAAGAATAAATCAATTAAAGATGGCAGAGTAGTTAGGTGATTGGTAAGGGCAGGTCAAGGCTTTTGAGGTGCTTGCAAGGTTGTTCTTGATCACAGTGAGATTATATGGAAGAAGTTCATTTAGTAGAATTTGTTAAATTACATATCTATATGTCATGCACTTTTCTTTATGTGGTTGTATCTTAATTTTAAAATGGAGTAAATCCTGTAGAAGTTTTTCTCAAATAGTTTGTTCTAAGCTTCCCTTTACACTCTTTAAAATTATTAATTATTGCAAGTAGCTTTTATTCATGGGGTATTTTTATCAATAAGTACAGTCTTAAAAGTGAAACTGAGAATTTAAAAATATTTATTAATTTATAAATAACAATAACCCATAAATAACACAGTTTGTTAAAATTTTATCATATGTTACAAAACAAAAAATAAAGAGGAGTGGCATTTAAAAATATTTTTAGCAAATCACTTTAATATCTGGATTAATAAAAGTCAGCAGGATTCTCAAATCTTTGCAATATATTGTTTTGGTTAAAGTATAAGAAAAAAATTCAACCTTGTACAAGTATACATTTGGAAAGAAAAAGAATATTTAATGGTCTTTTCAGATAATTGTGAATATTTTTTAATACAATATCAAAAGTTGCCAAGTGGTACTTTCTAAAAGTTTGGTGACATTGTAAAATAAAAATGCTATCTATAAAATTTCATAGTCCATTACATTAATATCTATCAATCTAACTTAGACTTTGAATGGATCTTTTAGCCATGAAAACTCATATTGTTTCACTGAGTCAGGCAGATTTCCCACATGATGATAAATCTTATCAAGCAATATTTTTAAAATCACATTCATTAATATATCCACTGATCTCATCAGGAACTTTTTAATATTGGAAAACTGTCAGACTAGAAGTGACAGATATAAGTTTTCAAAATTTTAATTTTTGTTTCAAAGACATTTTATAATTGCCAACCAAGAATTATAATTATTTTATCTGAACTGACAATCTGATTTCATTAATTTTCAAGATAAATGTGCGAAATACCCAAATCTGAGTAACAATAGCTAGTGTGTCAGTTGTTCCTTCAAGAGAAAAAAAAAGCAGCTAGTTCAGCTTGCAACCAAAACAATCTTGAAAGTATCTATATATATAAAAGCCTAAGTGACTGTTTGACTGGTAGCTATGTTACACACTGACCACCAGGGTGCAGACTCTCAATGCATAGGCATGGAAACATGGAGCAGACTGATGAATCTCAGAGGGAAGGGAGCATGGGGGAGGGTGGGAAGAGATTAACCAAAGATCTTGTATGCATACTAGAGGCCTGGTGCACAGATTCGTGCACTGGTGGGGTCCCTCAGCCTGGCCTGCAGGGATCAGGCTGAATCCATGCACTGGGCCTCCAACATTCCCTGAGGGGCCCCGGATTGTGAGAGGGCACAGGCCAGGCCAAGCAACCCCACCAGTGCACCAATCCATGCACTGGGCCTCTACTTTTTTATATTTTGGTACACTTCCCATATTTTCATATCAAATATTAAAAAACATGTACTCAAGTATCAGGATTAGTAAATAATATTTTAGCCATTGTATCTAAGACTTCCTAAGAGAAACTGACTTTTTCTTTTTTCTTTTCTTACTGCAAATGAGTGATTTGGGGAATAAAGAAGAGCATTGGCCTTTCACCCAGTGGTCTATGGTTTCAGTCAGAGATGAGATGCAGACCAGAAATGCCCTAGCCAGTTGGAAAGTCTTATGTCCTTCGGGCTGTAAGACATTCAAACTCCTGGAGAGACAAAGTCCTATCACAACACTGTGAAACCAGATGAGTCAGTATTGTGAGTCTTTCTTGTTAAACACACCAGCAATATCCACCTTGAAAGATACATTTCATGTATATTTCAAAAAGAAAACATTCGGCCCAATTTAAATAGAAATTATACCTCTACTACAATATTGCAAGCATTGATCTGGGCAGTCCTGCCTACATATTTGAACTGTCCTTGAACCAAAACATCCATTAATTTATATATTTTAATTTTCTGAATACTTGACAACAGGATCACTAAAAATGGGCTACAAAGTTCAAAGAAAAAAATACATTTAACATATTTTTAATTTGTTAAATACATTTAACATATTTTGAAATTTAAATAATCTATAAACTGCTGTTGAACCCTTTACTGGACACACACACACACACACACACACACACCTTTCAATGCAATTTTGTAAAAATAAAACTACCTTCAGTCAGATTAGATAATCTATGAAAGAATGTGTGATAAATACTGGAGTATTTATGCTGGTTTGGCATTGATGGGGATGTGAGGATCTGCATGACTGGAGCCAGAATGGAGAGGAGGAGCAGGGGTTGGTTTATTTGGTGAGGTCACTGTCATTCATAAGATTTGAATAGAAAGCATTTTATGTGCATTCACTGTGGGAAAAAGGAAGTCTAGGAAAAATATTTTTAACCAGTCACCACAGTTTCATACGTTGTAAAAAAATAAATAAAAAGTAAAAATAAAAAAGAAAGAATAAAATGGAATCTTAAATAAGAGCATGAACTTTGGGATCTGTATCGGTTTTCTAATGCTGTGCAACAAATTATCACAGACTTAGAGGCTCAACACAACACCCATTTATTAGTTAACAGTTCTGTACATCACAAGTCCTGGCATAGTGTGACAGTTACACCAAAATCTGTTTTAGTTAGCTAAGGCAGCCACAACAAAATATCACAGACTAGGTATCTGCTGACACACTCATTTAGATTGTTGGACAAATGCAGTTCCTTGCAGTGGTAGGATTGACGTCCCCATTTCTAATTTTGCTTTTTACTGGCTATCAGCAGGGGGGCACTCTCAGCTCTTAGAGGCCACCCATGTTCCTTGCCACATCCCCAGCAATGGAGAAACTTCCTGACACATTGCAAAGCTCTTTCACTGGGAAGAGCCCCATGTCTTTCAAGTGCTCACCTGCGAGGGGACTCAGTTTTCTTGTCTGGGGATTACATGGTTGCCAGGTGTTGGTCCTCAGTCTTTGCTTATTTGCTAGCAGGAGAGAACTGTAGCTCTCAGTTACTCAGGAAAGCATGCCCCAGGTTTCACTCCCAGCCGCACTTCCTTGACCGAATTAGAATTCATGTCACAGCCATGGGTGGACATTTTTCAATGCTTGTGGTGCAAAATATGACTGACTTCTTACTTAGGGAGAGAGTTTGAATAAAGCCCTTGTTTGTAAAAAGACACATGCAGTATATCTGTAACACAGTTAATACTTCCTCTGGCAACCGATGCTTGTAACATTAATGTTTAATCACTTTACACCCAATGTAATGTAGGCTGCATTCCCTTTTCTTGACAGCTAAAATTACAATAGAATGAATAAACAGTATAGGGGAAGGAGCCTAACTATGCGGAGGGTCTAGCATCTTTTCCTTAAAGATTTATGGGGGGGGGGGGTTGTCTCAGTGGTTCTGACTCTCTTTCATCACATGATTTATTCCTAGGCTTTAATCCTGCCTGCTCCTTTCGCAGGCAACAACAAATCCGAAGTGTCCTACATGTGAAGCAAAGGAATTCATAGGAAATCATCTGAGAAGTGGCAACCGTTCTGAGGAAGAAGAGGGAGAGGGCAAGGCTAGCGGTGGGTGGGGATAATAGGCACCATCTTTGACACACACACACACACACACACACACACACGCACACACATGTGCACACACACACATGCATACGCACACACACAGTGTTGTGACAGCATCCTTCTGAGAGGCCTCTTTTTATTTGAATTTTTAAAAATTTCTTGTTTTTTATTTTCTGCCTGTCACTCAAACAGCCTGCCTGGAATTTAACAGAATATGTGCATTTTGTTCCCAGCTTAACCTCAATGCCTATGCCCAGCAGACTGAAGGAAGCAGCCAGAGCCTGGGATGCCAGAGTTTGGGCCTGGAAAGAGTGCCAACCTGAGCCGTGCCGAGAGGGTGGTGATGGACGTGAACTGGTAGAATGGAAGACCTGAGAAGGAACATCCAGCTCTTTACCTGGACTGCAAGGCTCTTGAATGGAAAGACTATTCTCCTTCCATTTAAATACTCAACAGCTAAAAATATTACTTCGTAATGAACTTATTAGGTGATGTGTGATAGTGAGATTTTTTGCCGGCTTTGTGGTAGATGTCTTAGTGATAATGATGTTGAGAGAGATGGCAATGATTATGCTAGAAAGCCAGAGTTGGAGGAAGAAAAAGAGATCTTGCCCCACATGAGGGTCTGCTTAGCTATGACCCTGAGTCAAGAGAGCATTTTAGGTAAAATATTTTGTTTTGTGGACAAAAGATGGGAGACACAGGAATTATACATATCCCTCTATAAATGGATGAGCAGCATTCAGTTAAAACAGTGGTTCTCAACCTTCCTAATGCTGCGACCCTTTAATACAGTTCCTCATGTTGTGGTGACCCCCAACCATCAAATTATTTTCGTTGCTACTTCATAACTGTAATTTTGCTACTGTTTTGAATCGTAACATAAATATCTGATATGCAGGATGTATTTTCATTGTTACAAATTGAACATAATTAAAGCATAGTGGTTAATCACAAAATCAATATGTAATTATATATGTGTTTTCTGATGGTCTTAGGCGACCTCTGTGAAAAGGTCATTCGACCCCCAAAGGGGTCGAGACCCAGAGGTTGAGAACTGCTGAGTTAAAACAAGGAGCATCTAATGAATGCCTGCTATGTGTCGAAAGATTCCCAAGCACTGCCACATTTAATCCAACACGTTACCCAGGTCCTAGGTATTTTGTGTCAATTTTTCACTTGAAACTGAATTCTAGGGATGTTGGACTTTCCTAGGGGCACGCTATAAAAAGAGAGGCTGGAGTTTGAAGCCTGGTCTTCTTCTCAGAGGAGCTCACCCCACTGTTTCACCGTGGCTGACACTCGCCCTAATGGAACATGATTGACAGCTCACTCTGATGATGGTGAGTCCAAGCAGTGTTTCTTTAAGACAGAAATCCAGATCCCTTCCAAACAGCAATATCCTCTTCTGCCAGCTGTGTGCATCTGTGCACATACTTTCTCGGTGCTTTCCTGGCCTTAGCGACAGCTGTCCTTCCTTGGCACCGACGGGCAGGGCAGCCCGCAGCAAAGACACGGCTCTTGGTTTCTCTGTTCCCAGAGCTGGAAGGACTTCTGGCCTCTGGGAAATGCTGCTCTTCAACCAAACCAGAAAGATTGTTGTCTGCCTTTTCTTTGACACTCGGGTAAGGAAATGCCACTGATCCCCTTGGAGATTCATCCTGGTCAATCGGAAAGTTTCCCCCCAAATGGCACCAGCAGTAAAAACAGAAAGAATAATTATTATCCTTAACATAGGGATTCCAGATGGCAATCTGGCCTTTCATCTCGACTAAAGGGAAATGGCAGAGACAAAATTCAAGAGATGGGAAATGGAAGAGGCACTGCCTGTGGGTGCTTCAGCTTATTTTTTTAAGAGGTTGGTTGTTGTTGTTTTGTGTGTGTGTGTGTGTGTGTGTGTGTGTGTGTGTGTTTTAATTAATTTCAGAGAAGAAGGGAGAGGAAGAGAGAGATAGAAACATCAATGATGAGAGAGAATCATTGATTGGTTGTCTCCTGCAAGCCCCCTACTGGTGATTGAGCCTGCAATCCAGGCATGTACCCTGACAAAGAATCCAACCATGGCCTCCTGGTTCATAGGTCGACACTCAACCATTGAGCATCCTGGCCGGGCCAGCTTAGCATTTGATGGCTTTCAAGATGACTAACAAGCAAAACTGAGCTCTCCTCTTTGACAGTGGACTGTGATTTTACTTACAGGGTGTTGATAGCTGCTCCCTGATCTCTTCAGCACATGGATGGCAAATGCATCTCATTACATAAAGCAAATAAAATTGCTTCCAATTATTTTTGGATGAACACTATGGGAGGCCATTGAGAAACAGAAGCCAGATTTCACACATGTTTAATTTTCAAAAAAATAACAACATTTAAATAGTATTAAACTTTTCCACACATTCATATTGGCTTAAAATTCATAATGCTATGATTCAAAGTACCGTTTTAAAACTTAATTCTAAACACATAATTATTAGAGGAAATGTATTTTTCAGACTTTCTTGGGTTTTAATAGCAGATAATTAGTTAATGGACAGAACTTTTGACCAGTAGTCAGGAGACCTGTGACGTCACTATTGGCCATGGAATTAACCAAATAGAGTTTGTCTCAATGCTTACTGCAAAGTTGGAGCTGCCTCTATCTTAAGATAAACATATTTTAGGTCACCAAAAGACATGGCCCTTGACTTACCAGTGCTAACACCTGGCTAGAGTCATTCTGACTCCTGAGAACTCTTGAATACTAATTGTATGTCCCTATTTTGTTAGAAATCATATGAGATAATAGCTGAGGCTGTGAAATCAAATAAGGCCAAAGTCAAACTACTTATTCACTGCATCTACTTGAGCAAGTGATTTTACCTCCCTGACCTTCAGTTTCCTACTCTATTAAATTGGGATAATTAATAAAAAGCACTTCTTAAAATTGTCATGAGGAATTTATTAACCAATACATGTAGTATAGTAGGTGTCCAAGAAATGGTAATTTCTTTTTATTGCTATTGTTATTATTATTTTCCTTCCACCAGAAAATTAATCCTCGTACTTGTTATAATTTCACCCACTGAAATTTCACCCATTAGCCAAGGTCCTTTCTCACGTTTGTTTTCTCTGTGGTGACTACTCTAATCCCTATAGCTATAAGTGAATGTTCCATAATATCCAATCCTAGGCTACTTCTTTTGTATGCCTAGTGTAGTGTTTTCACTTACTGCCTTGTACTATAGTTTTCGTTGTTTTTTAACCCAATCTGATCATCCTAATTAGAATGATAGCCTCTAGAGCAGGGGTCCTCAAACTTTTCAAACAGGGGGCCAGTTCACTGTCCCTCAGACCGTTGGAGGGCCGGACTATAGTTTTAAAAAAAACTATGAACAAATTCCTATGCACACTGCACATATCTTATTTTGAAGTAAAAAAACAAAACGGGAACAAATACAATATTTGTATTTGCATGTTGTTGGGGTCCAACCCCAACGGGTCCAGGGATCCCCAAAGGTGTGGACGGAGTCGGCGAAGAATGAATGACATGGAAACTGGGTTCAGTTCATCAGCATAGCGAGGTTCTCCCTCCAGAATCTCCAGCGAAGTTCTGGTCAGGATCTCCAACCAAGTTCTGGTGCCATGTTCTCTTGCTAGGTTCTCCAGCCAGGTTCTCCATGTTCTCCAGCCAGGTTCAGTCACCAGGTTCTTTTGCCATGTTCTGTCTAGGTTCTCCAGTGAAGTTCTGTAGCCAGGTTCTGTCCAGGATCTTTTGCCATGTTCTCTGGCTAGGTTCTGGTTAGGAGCTGATGAGGATCTGATGAGGATCTGATGAGGATCTGATGAGGATCTGATGATTATTGTCTTGTTACATCCGTATTTATACCAGCCGATTTTAATCCTGTCAATTTCTATTACAAAGGTTAGGGTGTTTCTTATCTCCATTCCAGGGAGTAAAGATTATGTAGCTTAACTACCCGCCTGGCACTTAATTAAGGGGTTGTATCCCCTCAGGGAAAAATCCCCACCTGGGGAAACAACCTTTCTTGGAGAGGTGACCTTGGTTAAAACACATAGCGCCAAGAAGGTGAGCAAACATATTAAGAACAGTATGCCATATATGATTTGTATTTGCATGTGGCCTGCGGGCCGTAGTTTGAGGACCCCTGCTCTAGAGGGCAGGAAGCAACATGTTTCTTCCTTAAAATTCCTCTTGAATGAATATGCATAGATTCTAGAATAGTCCCATTTGGTTTATGCATTAATTTGTTGAATTCAAGCAGAAAGGATTTTTTTTTAATTTTAGTACTTCTTTCACTTTCAGCATTTATATATTTCAATTTAGTAATTTTTTGTCCTAAAGTTACAACATAATAGTTGAAGTCAGAATGAAAAAATATGTTGTTGAAAAGTCTGATTCTTTCACTTTGACAGGGCACTGCAACTGTCGATCTGGGCATGCCTGTAAGTAGACATAGTTCCTTCCAGAGCTGGGTGGTGATGCTTCTAAAATGACTGGCAATATAGTCATGTAACCTTCAAGCAGCCATTTCAGCCTGACACGTGTGGCTCAGTGGTTGGGCATTGACCTATGAATCAGGAGGAGACGGTTCAATTCCCAGTCAGGGCACATGCCTGGGTTGCAGGCTCTATCCCCAGTGGGGGGCATGCAAGAGACAGCCAATCAATGATTCTCTCTCATTGATGTTTCTATATCTCTCTCCCCCTCCCCCTTCCTCTCTGAAATCATTAATAATATATTAAAAAATAAGCCATTTCACTGTTTCTCTGTTTCAGTGTTCTCACTTGTAAAATGGGTGGGAAGATATGATCAGATGTTCTTTTCAGAGACTTTCCTTCTTGAAAAAAATCTAGTTTTCCCTTTTTAACATGAGAGCATTGAACTTGGTGACCTTGAGGTTCCCTTTCTCTGGTGTGGTGCTTTGCTACCTTCTCTTTCCTAGACTACAGAGAGTCCCAGTAAAAATAACCCAAATACATTTCTTTGGCAAGACATTTACTATTCAAGTTTCCCCGCTACTTCTGAGAGCTGCCCGGGGGTTTCTGATATGTATTCATAAACAAGAGCCTCTCTGCTCCCTAAGGATTCCATCACTGCTTGTCTTTATCCTAGTCACGTCTTCAGTTGCTCCTACTTCTCATGAAACTACCTGTGCTGTTGAAGCCTCACTGTGTTTGGAACAGGATTTTTGCTTTGGGTTTCTCATCTTTTAAATTAACACTTCATCATCTTTAGAACAAATGACATCTTCTCCAATGCTCTTACTGCAAAGCTGGAGCTGCCTCTATCTTAAGATAAACATATTCTAGGTCACCAAAAGACACTTCTATTCCATAATGATAAGATGATATAGAATACTGTGAGATGTAGTTAAAAATAATCCTATACAATAAAAGTATAATATGCTAATTAGACCAGATGTCCTTCCGGATGACCTTCCAGATGAAGCCGGGGCTGCGAGGAAAGCCCGGGTCCTGGGTGCCTGTGGGTGACTGGCAGGAAGTCCAGGTCCTGGGTGACAGAGGGAAGCCGGTGCCGGCAGCCAGGGGAAGGAAGGCCTACTCTTGCACGAATTTCATGCATCAGGCCTCTAGGGTTAATATCAGAGTTTATCAAAAGTAATTCTTACTAGGCACCCCCAATCCAACCAGGATTGAAGTGAATTGGTCAGTCACCACAGTTTGAATGATCCCAGTCATTTTGTGAATTACCAACACTTAGTATAATTATTGGAAGGATGACATCAACGTGGCTAGGCAACCGTGAATACCATACGAACAGTAGCTGGGAGATGCTCTCCCAGTACTGAGATGAACTTGAGATCTGCAGAGAGATGTGTAGAGGCAGAGTTTTCTGCTTTTCTTCATTGATTCATTCAAATCATGTGTGAGATTCATATTCTAATCTCCACAAAGAGTTTGAGGTGCTCAAACCCTTTGTCCAGCTACTTACACCACAGTGACAAAAATTCAGACAAAGATCTAAAAATTAAGCCTGGTTAATTTTTCTTTACCTGAGATTGGAGCATTTGCAGAAAGGGACAAAGAAGTTACTGAAAACGCTTTGGCTTCGTTGGAGTTCCACTTTGGGGGATTCTCCTTTGGGTTGTCTCTTTCTTTTGCGATAGGAAAACAGTGTCAGCTGCTTGGGGAAAAGTGGCCTCTCACCTGCTGAGTGATGAGACCTTGTGAATGAAGGAAGCTTCAAGGCTGGGAAGACTGTCAAAGCTCCCCCTCTCTAGCTTCTAGTCGGGTAACAGATTCCTTGGAGATAATGCACAGGGCGAACCACGTTCTCACTAGGAAGCTACATAAAAGTTTAGGGCCAAACCTCTGCTAGTTATAGGGTGTTAACTTTCCTGGAAGGTCCCATCTGCCTGCTTCCCTGAGGACCTACAAAAATGGCAGGCAGGGTCTCAGAATCCTAGCCATCTGTCTCTTTCATGAAATACCCCATTAGCACCTACTGTGTGCCTGGCATTGGGCTCAGCACTAGAAAGTTGGGGAAATATCCAGGCAGAATCATTGTTGGGAGCCATCGCTTGGCCACAGTTCCCAAAGGCTGGTCTGCACTTAGGACCCTCACATCCAAGCTGCTCAGGGGCTGAAATGTGACTCCCACCCCAGGAGCTGCTGCAAGAACACTACTGCTACCCAGAAAACCACAGCAACTTGCTCTCTGTGATACCAAATTTTTGGACTGGAACCTGGATTCTTTGTCCGCCGGAATCGGAGAATGAATCCACCGACAGAAAGTGGTATAGCAAAGATGGAGATTTATTGAAGGACAAGTACAGACTCCCATGTAGGGAGGGGGAAGAGTCCCACAGAACAGACTCCCAAGTAGGGAGGGGGAAAAGGGACCCAGTGAGTCCCAGTCTAAGGCTTATAAAGGCTGCAGTTCCTATGTCCTGATATTCCCTCTAATTGGTCAATATTCCCCTTCAAATTGGTTACTATAGTGATTCCTAAGCCCTCCTCCCTCATAGTCCTCCCATTCCTCTGGGCTTTCTTCTTTCCCATCTGAATGAAGGGCTTCCTTCTCTTTAGATTGTAAATATAGACCTTTCCTGGCTGCTTCCAGTTCCCTTGTCTTATGTAAATGCAAATGTTGCTGCTCCATTGTGTTATGGAGATGTAAGTGCACCTGGCTTCCTTGTGTTACGGAAATGTATCTTCTCCCAGTCTGCAGCCCTGCACTTTTCCATGGACCCCAATTGTAAAAAAACCTTAAGCCTGCCTATGTTACCCCAAAATTCCTGCTTCATCTGTGGGGCATGCTGGCTGCTTTGCTGGGAGAGAAAGAGATTTCAGCCAACTGAAGAATATCCTTAGGGTACAAAAGAGGACTTTTTTTAAGGGAACTGTTATTTTGAAGTGTTTTCCTTTAGAAAACCAATCTCTGTCTTCTCTCTACCCACTATTCCTTGAGGAATTTGTCAGATTCTTTTGTTGGGGTGGGGTGGGGGGTGATTCTGGTTACCAGAGCACTGTATATTTATATTCTTACATGAAGACAACCTGTGCAACTAGCAAGACATGAGGTTAAGTTATGAGACACAGAGGGTTTATTATGAGTAAGGGGAAGCATTGAGTGATGGTCAACATTTTTTGAGCAATTCCAAGGAGGAAAACACTTGACACAATGGTGGGGAAAATAGCCCACTGACAGAGAGTATTTCTATCCCTCGTCTACACTCGCACTCCAGCCCTCTTCCCATGAGCCAGTCTGCTGTGTCCATCTTCCCACTGGAGGAGGAAGCATTGAATTAGGTAAAACAGCCATTCCTTGAGCATCCAGGGCTGTGGAAATGCTAATACATGCTGCCCTTGTTACTTTGAACCATTGCCCCTCGGCATTTGTCATTTGTACACTGAGACATTGTGACAGCCACTTGGCACTTGAATTTCGACACGTTGTAGTGGAGTGCATTTCCATTGCATTCAATATTTTTTCACTCCAATTACATGGGGTGAATCAGACCCTTGCTATAGCAAAGATTGTGGGGAGCCCTCCCCAGAGCCAAGAGCTGCTGGAAAACCCAGCCTGTAAGTGCCAGGGGGTCTGTGCCTTGCCTTCCTCTCCATTTGCAGAGCAGCTAATTTGATTTGTTCTCTTATTTGAGAGTGAACCAGATCATTTGCATTGTAAATAAAACCATTTCTTGTCTTTATTTCCATCGTTGTTGGTTTTTTTATTGCTTTTGGCTGCTTAACTTGGATAATTGAATCATGGGCCATATGAAAGAGAGCAGAGAAAGATTTTAATTAAGTTTAGGAGTGAGCTCAAAGCAACTCTATGGCAGTAACAGAGGAGTAAGGCCTCTCTGATCTCAGACTTGGTGAGCGTAATGTGGCTGTGGGTTAGCATCTTAGCTGCTAGAGGTCATGGGAAAACTGGATGAGTGGCCCTCAGTGTATATCCGCTGTGTTAAATCCAGGCTTGGTGCAGACCCTGGCCTTTCAGGCAGGCCCTGGTGCTGAGTCAGGAGTGGAAGAAAAAGCAGGTGTCCTGCCATTGGACCCTGACGCAAGGGCCATCTCCGCTCCACTCAGCTTAGACCAGTGGTCGGCAAACTGCGGCTCGCAAGCCACATGCTTCTCTTTGGCCCCTTGAGTGTGGCTCTTCCACAAAATACCGACTTCTGTGCATGGGCCATGAAGTTTCAGTCGCCTGCACATGGTATTTTGTGGAAGAGCCACACTCAAGGGGCCAAAAAGCCGCATGTGGCTCGTGAGCCGCAGTTTGCCAGCCACTGGCCTAGACCCCAAGTGACAGCAGGCAGCACTGAGTGGGTTTGTTTCCTGAGATGATTATTTTAGGATACAGAGTGGGGAAAAAACAGCTTTCCTAAGTATTTGCCTTTTGGCTACAATTTAACAATTTTGAGAAGTCAGTGGTTTCCTAGGATAACAAAAAGGAAATGAACTTAAAATAGCCACAATGGTCATTTTTAAGCCTACATTATTTCTGTCGCACTGGGTCATTATTGATTCCCAAGAACCACAGTTATTTTTCCAGATGATGGTATTTGAAGATTCCCAGAAAGGTCTCAGAAGTGTCTCTTGCAAAGTTTCCAGCTAAGATTTTCATTCCTTTCTTGCATCATGTTTGCTCTTGGCCATGGCTGTGAGCAGCGGGCGCTGGATCGTAAGTCCTGCTCAGAACAGTGTGAAGAGCCTTACCCGATCTATGCGCAATGTGAAAAATCTTAAGGAGAGCTAGCTCGTCCTTGGAAGATGCAGTCTAACCCAGCCTCAGCTGACTTTCCCCAAAAAGGTAGGATTGCACCCAACCCCTGGAGACTCTCTCTTTCTGGGAAGGGCATGTCTGTGAATCCACTAGGGGACTCCTGAGTCTAACCTGGGCAACTTGTGGCCAGCTACACCCATCCTGCTCGCCTCCCTTGCCCCTTTGATGCCGATAATCTCTCCTCTTTCAACATTTTCTCCGCAGATGGCTCTAAGCTACCTCTTTGCCTACCCAGACTTTTACAACTTGCTTCTCTTCCTAACGTTTCTTTAGTGACCCCTGGAACTCCATATCCATAGGGAGTCAATTCTCTTAACTCCATGATTACTCCTTTCACTTCCTTGCCTTTTCTGAAAACTGGTACTTCCCTGAGGATTTCCTTCCCCAGAGAGCTCCTCCAAGTGGGAGCCTTCACAAGCCCGCGTGCCGAGTGCCACATGTTCTGGAGGCTGGATCAGCAGGCTCCTCACTTGCCACTGTGTTCAGATTGCTCCTTCTTTTTCTGCATGTAGAGACCCCTGCTAGTGTGAGGCCCACACCAAGCATTCAGATAGTCCTGAACACTGTGTCTGCACATGCTGGGAGCACTGTAACATGTATTATCTCACTGTGACTATACTGATGTTGCATAGAATTGAGGTTCTATCTTCTGTTTAGAAATAAAATTCTTAACTCTCATCAGCCACAATATTCCTCTGATTCCTGCCAACACGTGCACTCCTTGCTTCTGCCATCTTTACATGTTTACCTACCACTTTTTTCATCCCCCTACTTCCCACAAGCCATCTAGTCTATTTCTTTCCAATTCGTTAATTGTCTGTTCACAAGTTCCTTTTAATAAAAAAAAGGAAATGTCTTCGGGAAGACCAGCCCAAAGAGATTTCTCATCCTGAATATCCATAGCATTTATTATCTCTGCCAGGTGATCAAAAATAAAACGTGGAATAACTGTGACACCCTCTGATTCATGAACTTTGCCATTGAATTCCTGGCCCTTTCAAATATCCTGTCATTAGTGTTGGGTGCCACACAGTGACTCTCCTGCTAGTCTACCCTTCGCACTGCCACCGTGAGGGACAAGGCAAACCCTGCAAGGCAAACACTCTGAACCCAAACGACAGATTTATAATCACCATCACACATTTGATTATTAGAAATAATAAAAACAATATCAGATCTTATTCCAAATAGTGATCACCTCATTTACACACTTACAATTATTTTCATAATTGCAGAATAAACTGCTAATTAGTTTTAAAATACATTTACAGTAACAACAACTGCTTAGAGTCATAAAATTTAAAGATGAAAAACTTTCACTTACTTCATCCCCCATTTTACAATAAAAAATTAATTTAATGGATGGTTTTGAATCAGTCAGTATAATTTTAAACTAGTAAAAGTTTATTTTTCACACACATGATGTATTCAGTGGGGAGTGTTGTTCATCATAGTTTCCCAGGAACCTACGTTTTGATTGAGTCTACATCTCAAGATACATTTCCATTATGGCTGGAGGAGAGAAATTGGTACTTTGAAGGATCTTTCCCTAGTGACTCAAAGTTCTGGCCTGGAAATGTCACTTATTGCTTTCCCGACACAAGCCAGAACCATTGGTCAGAACCAATTCATGACTTACCAAACTGCAAGGAGCCAGAAAGCGCAATCTTCTCTGTGCTAGAGAGTGCTGACATTGATGAGCAGCACTAATAACTACTGCAACTGTAATGTTAAGCCACTTGTGTTATACTTATGCCTTATCATTATCGTATGATGAGAGTAACTGGAAGGCAGTAAAATGAGTATGCATTTTGGAGCCAGAACAGTCTAGGTTTGAAATGTTATTTTGCCACTTGCCAACTGAGACTGTGTGGCCTGGAGCAACATACTTCACCTCTCTGAGTCTCAATTTATTAATGGCTAAATGAATATTTAATGAGGCTGCTGTGAAGATTCAATGAGATAGGCTGTTTTTGTTTTTGTTTTGTTTTTAAAAGTCTAGTCCAGCCGGTGTGCCTCAGTGCTTGAGCATTAACCTATGAACCAGAAGGTCATGGTTCAATTCCCAGTCAGGGCACCTGACCTGGGATGCAGGCTCCACCTCCAGCAGGGGGCATGCAGGAAGCAGCCTATCAATGATTCACTCTCATCATTGATGTTTCTATCTCTCTCCCTCTGCCTTCCTGTCTGAAATCAATAAAAATGTATATTTTTTTAAAAATCTAAAATATTTATAAGCAAATAATAGGTAATCAATATATATGTTTCCCTTTTCTCTCTCTATAATGCTTTGTTTGCATTCTTTTGTCCTTCATCACTTCCCTTAGGGCTATGAAATTGTTCTTGTCTTGGGTTTAAAAGATTCAACCACATTTCTCTCACCTGTGAACATGTTCACATCAATGCTGTAACAACTCTGTGCTCTCATCAATACTTCCACCAGATTTATCACTTCCAAGGCTGCTGTTAGGTAAATGTATTAAGTAATTTTCTCTTTTCAATCTGACAGCCATTAGATCAATCTCTTTAAATAATTTGTAAATCACTCCTCACCCAGTTCACTCTTAAATTCTGTTAGTGTTTCAACACCGCATTGTATCTCACCATATAGATTATGTCATTTTCATTTAGGGGTAAGAACTACATTTTTAACCTTTATATCACAGAGTCAAACATTTTCCTTTCTGTTACCCCCACAATATCATGTGTAAAGTACAATAATTCATTGGTGATATCTATGGTATGTAGTTTTCTATGGCTGCCTAAACAATATACCATCAACTAGGTGGCTGAAACAACTGAAATTTATTGTCTCACAGTTCTGCAAGCTGGAATCCCAAGATGAAGGTGTCAGCAGGGTTAGTTCCTTCTAGGATTGAGAGAGAGAGAATCTCTCCTGGCTGCTAGTGGTTTGTTGGCAATCTTTTGGATTCTTGGGCTTGTAGAAGCATCTCTCTAGGCTCTGCCTTCATTTTCTTCTCTTCTCTCCTCTTCTCTCCTCTTCTCTTCTCTCCTCTCCTCTCCTCTCCACTCCAACTACACTCCACTCCTCTCCTCTCCACTTCTCTTCTCTCTCTCTCTCTCTCTCTCTCTCTCTCTCTCTCTCTCTCTCGCTTGTATGTTCAGATTTCCCCCTTTAATAAGGACACTAGTCATATTGGACTAGAACCCACCCTAATGACCTCACCTTAATTAATCACATCTGCAATGGCACTGTCTCTGAATACATTTATATTCTGAAAAAAACTGGGGATTAAGATTTCAATACATGAATATTGAGGGGGGCACAATTCAACCTATGACACATGGGTTACTGTTACCATGATAAATATGTAATGATTTTACAGAGAGAATAGTATGACTTCAATGTTTCTGCCATGTCTAAGTATACTTCTCAAAATGTTAAAAATTTGATACTGATGTAGAGTGAGCGTATGTCAGAGGTTAATTTACCTAATTCATGACAGAGCTAGCAGAATGGTTCAACTTATCCCAAGAGCATTTGAAGAGCAGGAGTAGGAGTTACATGTCCCCCTGAAAAGATAAGTTGAGATGAGTTTGTTCAGTTAGAGACAAAACTGAAAAATGACCTACAGACAATAAACCCATAACCTTTGAAATCATCTTTTCTGCCAGACATATATTATTTACATCAAAACTAAACAAAAGGCAGAAATTAACATGTAACTTTACAGAGGTTATGCTCTAATCAGTAGTATATAGATGGTCAAACAAAGTTGCATACTTCTACATAGTTAAATAACTTGTGGGTGGAGCAGTATTATATTGAGAAGATTCTTAGGCATCCTTTTCCCTTATTTTCATGTTTTGGATATGTTTTCTTACTAGTCCTCTCTATATAACCTCTAAAGATTATTCCTAAGATCACAAAAGGCTTGTTTCATACTACTACTTAATACACACAAAACACAAGGTGCTATTTAACTATATGAACTTTTTATGATCAAATCTAGAGCTAGTTACTAGGATCATGAAATTAACTTTCATCTTGAAATTTCATAAAGAATCCTAGACACTGAATGAACTTCGAAAGCCTCCATTATTTGGTCTTCTATCTGGAAGCTAGGAAATTATATCCAAAAATTTTTTTCCATCATATTTCACTTGAACTAATGGTAAATATGTGTGAATCCTTCTCTCTTTGAGGTCTCCAATATCTGCCAACACACCTAAGCTGGAAAGAACTGACCTTTCTTCTTACTTGTAATGCAAGGAATCTGTTAGTACAAAACACGTATCAGACCAGTTTCCTGGGAGGGCTTCATAGGCATATGATGCACATATGAATTAGAACCCTGTTCTTTAGTCATGGTCTTATCATAACATATTAAACAATTCTATGAATAAACACATCAAAATGTTCTTCTAACAGAGATGTAATAATAGAGACAGGATTCACCACTTCATCTTAAACAAAATACTAAACAAAAATATATGAAGCAACAATTTTTTAGACATGGGCCAACAGAGCCATGGTTCCTAAGAGAAGAGAAGCAAATGAAGTGAGCTCTATGATTACCCCAGCTCACTGCTTAGGCATTGAATTTGTAGTTGAAATTTTCCAACAAAAATATTTTCAGACTCAGGAGGTTTCCCTGAATTTTTCCAAGAAGAAAGAAAGGAAGAAAGAGAGAGAGAGAGAGAGAGAGAGAGAGAGAGAGAGAGAGAGAGAGAGAGAGAGAGAGAGAGAAAGAAAGAAAGAAAGAAAGAAAGAAAGAAAGAAAGAAAGAAAGAAAGAAAGAAAACCAATTCTTCTCAAATTATGCCAGAACATTGAAGAGAACATGCACACACAGGAAGACCCACAATCACCAAGGGAATAGAGATTTTCTCTGTCTCTTTTCAGGTTTAATTTTCAAAATCAAAGAATTTTTTTAAGAGTACACATTGTATACCTACAACACACAAGCGCTGTGCTAGGTGACACCAGACATTCAAAGATGAGCAAGACTCTAAGGGGAGCTGAGTTCTAATTTAGTCCCACTAATTGGCTATGTGACATCAGCAAATCTCAACCGTTCCAGCATTCAGTTTTCTCATGGGCAATAATCTCTCAGGTTTCTTGAAAGTTTAGAGCATATAATCTATAATTTTATAATTCCTGCCCCCAAAGAACTTAGTAATGCTTCTTGGGGACCTTTAAAGATGTACAGAATGAGAAGAGGGGGTGGTCCCAATACAAAGGTTATTTCATTCAAAGTCTTTCAAATTTTTATTTTTCATTTTTGCCACAGAATTAGTTGTTCAAAAACACTGTTAACTGGGACATAGAAAAGTAAGATAAATATGTAGGTGCACTGACTGAAATAGGTTGAAGGTTTCCAGGACTTCTTGGCAGACCATCATCTTGGCCGTTAGACTTCTGTGGTTCTTAAGCAGCTCCATGAACCCCAGGGCTCTCTAGAATGTATTTGTAAATCATTTTAAGTCCAACCTATATAGTTTAAAGGTAATAAAATAATGGGAATAGAGAAGTTAAGTTTCCTTAACCAGAAAATGTTCTCCAACTTCACAGAGACCAGGGACAGAATTTGGACCAGACCACCTAACTACCTCCTTTTCAGGTGGTCTCTGGTTCTCTAAGTCCTCTCTCTAAAATATTGATCATTTTCTAGACACTACCAACTGATTCACTCTCTTTTCACAATAATTCCTCAAAATGCAGAAGGGACTCAAATTTGTGTTCAAACCTACTAAAGGTTGTTATTTTTATAATCTTGCAAAGGGACCAATCAACACCAAGATCAATGTATCTGAATGTTTTCATATCAGTTAGCTGGTAAGTGAAAAGAAGAAAGGAAAGGTAGCTTAGAGCTGATAATACAGCATGTTTGCACTTGCATAACACTTGCCTCCTAAAACGTTTTATAGAATTTTCATTTTTGTTCATGAACATACTGATGGAGGACCTGTGTTTTCTATAGCTTCAAAGGTTATTTTCAAATCTCCCCATTTCTCTGTCACTTTACAGGTGTATCACGTCCTACTTTGATATCAGGTTATCTATTTCCTGTTGTCTCTGTTTCCAGTGAGGCAGAGTCGCGTTGTTCTTTTTTAAGTGTTTGTCAATTTCATTAACTGTTTTATGGTTTAGATCCAACAATGGAGTTTTGTGAAGAAAAGCAGGGTAGGTAGGAAGGAGGAAAGGAGAGAGGAAGTGTGAGGTTACAGGACAAACTGTAGCATATTGGGATGGCCTTGTAAAATTGTACACAGATCCCTGCCCCCCAGATAACTTGCTGACCTTATCCTGTGCTGTATCTGATTGCAATTACTTCAGTTTGTTAGGCTGACTAATTTTAGAAATGTGGACAATGTACTTCGTTGCAATCAGATCTGCATTAAAACACAGAAATGAAGGGTAAATTGGTGATTGCCATTTAAGTTGTTATGGTATATTTTTTTCCAAAAGAAATTCACTCGTGTCAGCAGGCCTAAACTTTCATTTCTTCAAACTTTTACCATGTCTTCTGCAAATAAGTTTGGTGTCTTCTGCATAATTAATCTATAAACTCATGAAGCTCAATTACAAGCTGCCCTAGTGGTTGTATCTAATTCTTCACTGCTCTCCAAATTTGTAAGTTTTATAATATTGAAAAAATATTTTAAAGTACAAAATGCACAGAGAAGAAAATGATTAGGGGACAGTCAAACCATAAATTTTTTTCAGCATTAAAAGATAGGTCCTCCCTGTACACTGATAAATTTCAATGTATCTTTCTATCACACTGCGATGCCCATGGGTGGAATGATTTGGCAAATTCTTAACACAATGTGATTTGAGGGGTACAAAAGGAGGTGTCTATGACTTTTCAATTCCCTCCACAAATTGCCTTAGCCTCCAAAATTCCCACATTTTCTCTCTAGAATAGGGATCTAGATGCAGAAGACTCAGTTAAAATGCAGATGTATCATCTGGGTAAATAGACTCTAATCTAGGATCTATGCTCAAGGCTTTGTGATATCCCAGCCAGAGAGCAAGCCACAAGTAGATGAGATGGGACTTCAGGAGAGTAGAGTGAGTCAAAGAAAGGTGCACAGCCTTTAGGGCAGCTAGTCATACTCTTCTGGAATAAAAAAATTATATATGTTTTTATTGGCAAGGTGGGATAGGCCTAGGTGAGATACCTTGGCATGGCCACCAACAGGTGTGGGATAATGAGAGAGCCAACTACTTTCCAAGCTCTAGTGCTCTCAAATGCATTATCTTGTCTTACTTCATCTTCAAGGCAATCTTAAATGTTAGGAGCTACTATACCAACTGAGAGAAAATGAGCCCCGAGGACCCAAATTCACAGAACTACTTTACATCAGCATCTGGATTTGAATTCATGGTCAACACCTTCAAGTTCACTGTGTCACAGAGAAAGTAGGAAAGCCCAACATGTGGAGCAGGACACATGCCAGAGAGAGGGAGGAAGCTGGAAGTCACTGGTGCCTACTCCCAATCCTGCATCTTGTGATGTCTGGTATGTGAAAGTGAAATGACCCCCAAGTCTGAATAATTCTGATCAGTACAGAAAGATTGGATTCCAGATGAGTAAAATTTTAGCTTGAAATTCAGTTCATGAGGTTCTTCTCCCATCATCTCTGTGTGTTCACCCTGTGCTCCAATATTCTACTCTTCTCCATGTATTTGTTCATGCCATTCTCTCCGCCAGGAGGGTTCTTTGCCTCATCTATGTTTGTCAAACTCCTATAAAGTGGAGTAACTTCTGCTAAGTTGTAAAGTAATCTCAAAGTTAATCTGTAAAACTCCTGAAATAATCTTTAACACTCAATATCCTTGGATTTGAACTTATCCTTGCAAAGCCCTATAGAACAGGACAACTGTGGCTACTGAGGGAAGGGCACATTCATGGCTCCCATCTCATGCTCTCTCTAGGATGTGTTCTCATTAAATAAAAGGGTGCATGGAAGTGGCCATGTCCTAATTGTTGCTTTGTTTTTCTCCCTCCTTTCTAATTAGAGCATGTGTAATTCAAGTACGTTACTCATGATACAGCTTTGGGGAAATTCATTCAAAATTGATTTATATGACACTGACTTCTTCAATACATATGACACTACTCTAGTATAGCCTTTCACCTCTTTTGCTTCTTAATTTATTTTTCTGTATAAAGCCCACTACCAATTTCACCGCCTCCAACCTCTGTACTTAGTCTACACCATCTCAGTTTTGAGATTCTGCTTGCACTCCTCTCAAATTGAGTGGTAGAATCTACTTAGTACCATATCTTTTCTCTATCTCATCTCCCTGAGTTTTAGCTAAACCCCAGGCCACTCAGCTAAAGACTACATTTCCCAATTTTCCTTGCAGCTATACATGGCATGTGACTAAATGCTGGCCAATAGGAGCAGAGATAAATTGTTATGCTTAATTTCCAGAACATGCCATTAAAAAATAAAGGAGGATGCCCTCCATTCTTCTGGCTGAAATGTGGCCATACCACAAGATGAAAGCCACATGGCCAGGATAACAGAGCAAGAAGACAATGAGCCTGAGTTCCTAATGCCTTCCTACAGCAAACCACCCATATTTAACAAGCATAGTAGTTTAACTCTTCTCCCTCTTATAACATCCTTTTCTACTTGGTACCTGAAATTGTTATGGTCTATTATAACTCATATTAGAGATAAGGATGTCTACATAAAGAATCAGTTTTGAGCCTCCAAGATCTTGTATAATCTCAAGAGAACTTAAAGTGAAAACCCTGACAAGTTCCAGATCCCACTGAAAAGACATTTGCTAAGTCTGGATTTTCCCCTTTTTGCTTTTCTTTTGTGTGAGGAAAATGAATTCTCTTCATCTAACTCTCTTTCTTGCTAATCAGTACAATTTTTAAAAATTGAGACACCCTGGCTAAATCATAAGTTTTTTATGAAAAGGCATTTTTTGTAAAAATTTGCCAGGACTCATTTATGATTATTCCAAAGATTTACATGACCAATTTGTGTCAGCTTTTCCACAGCGTGTTCTCCCTTCTTTCTGAATATCTGTCAGCACACATCTGTGCTGTGTGTTCAACATTTTGCTTCTCAAGAGCCCCACATTTGACAGAATCAAATTTGCCTCATTTTTCAAACAGTGTTAATTTGGTTTAAAAATACTTTTCTCATCACGTTATTGCAAGGGTCTTCTTGTATTCTATTTCATGCTTTAGTCACGCAGTGGTTCTCAACCTTCCTAATGCCGCAACCCTTTAATACAGTTCCTCATGTTGTGGTGAGCCCTAACCATAAAATTATTTTCGTTGCTACTTCATAACTGTAATTTTGCTACTGTTATGAGTCATAATGTACATATCTGATAGCTATATGTGTTTTCCGACGGTCGCGATCTACAGGTTGAGAACCCCTGCTTAGTGTATCCTGGGTCTAACATTAAGTTCATTAGAATTTTACTGTTGGGAAGTGGGGTTCAATAAAATGTGGCTATCACTTTCCAACTCCTATCCAATTTCTTGTGGTGCCTCAAAGAAATGAGGGGAGGCACTACTTTCTTCAGTTAACACAAGTCAAACACTAGAAATGCAATTCGTTTGGAAAATGTCTTTCTCACATCCTTCATCTATAGGGTAATTTCTCTTGTAGAGGGTTTCACAATGCATATTAGGCTCAGGTGATGTATACCCAAGTCCAGGGAAATGAATTTATATGTACCCCAGAGGAAAAGTTTCATGGAGACATCCATGATTCCTCACTTTAGGATTATAGGGATCTCCACAACATATCCCCTTCTGGAAATATCCTAAGGGTACCCAATAGATCCAGTCTTTCTGAAGCAAGATATCACCACCCCTGCTCTTCATAGAAAACTAGCCAGAATCACTGTTACCACTTTAAAGTGTCTTCAATTGGTTAGTGTGTTGTTGGCAGTATAACGCAATCAACCAACATATTTTATATTGATTTCCAATTAGAAGAAAGTCTCCGGCCTTTATAAAATATACAAGTAAAGATATTATTTCTGTCCTTAAGGAACTGCCAAACCAGTTGCAGAAATTTGTGACAGTTCCTAGTTTTTCAGGATGTCTTTGAAGAAAAAAGTCATAGTCCCCAGGTAGCTCATAAAAGAGTGTCCCCAAGAATGGCTACACTCTCCCTCGGCCATATAAATCCATTTTGCTTATCATGTCACCCAAGTTATAGTAGGCTTTTTAATCTTCAGTGAATTAGATTCTTAGCAGGGGCTGCATCTTATAAATCCCTGTTCTCAATGCTTAGCCTAGTGCTGTACACAGTATATACAAAATAGACTGATGAAAGAATAAATGAATAAAAGAATGAATAAGTAAACTTTTAATACAGTGTCTACATAGTTTACAAAACTATCTAATTCATTTCCAGGCCCACATCCAGGATATTATGGCACAATAATTTCTTCTTATGCTAACGACACCTTGCCTCCATTTATATCCATCCAAATCTTCAACAAATATTAGTTGGGGGCTCAGTATATGTTAGATAGTGTTGTAATTGCTGGGAATGTAGTGATTAATAAGCAAAGAATTTTCCCTAAGGAATCTTATCTTCTAAGAAGAAAGTGCTGAAGAAAGACTTTTTCTATGGTAAATAAAGCAGCCAGAAGGGAAGTAAGGAAGATTAAAACCCCAACAGCTTAGGCTTACAGGTAAATAAAATTTATTTATTCAAGCTTTATAAAGTTCAACAACAAAATGTCTTTAGTCTCACAAGTAAATAAACCAAAATGAATTACTACTTGAAAAGTGGCAATGAGAAATTATTACAATTATTTTTTTTACCTAATTGGTATGTTTATAAAGAAGATATTTTTTAAATAAACTAAAAAAAGATTAAATATACCTCAGAAATAACTGAATTATAGTTTTTATAAAAGTTTATTCTATGCTTTAAGCTAATGCTTATCTAATTTATGTGCTATCCTTTCTCAATTTTCTTTCTGTTTAACAGTCTTCTGCCAATGCATTAATTACTCAGTAAGATTCTCATGAGGAGAAAAACACCTATAAGATGCCCAATTTAAAAAATTACTCCAGCCTTATGTAATAAAAACACTGTTGTTTTTGTTTTTTTTAAAAAGCCACAGAAGCCATGTATTTAACCCATACAGAAGTAATGGCTCTTAACTTCCTTCCTATGAGCTCCCAGCCCCTCCACCACTACCTTTGGCATGAGTGACTGAGCTAGGGATCAGCAATGAATGAAGTTAAAACTTCTTTCTAAAACTTAAATTTTTAATTTGATGTACTTGAATCACTATCAGGCAGGTGCCTTTGGTCACCAATGGTAGGTAAAGATGGCGAGTAGAACTCCATCCTTCACTAATTTCAAAAATTGTTTTTAAAGTAGAAAATTTGAGCTTAATATGCTAGTTTATTATTCATTCTAAATATTGCTAAATATTGAATTAAGCTAGATATAGTTTCCTCCATCTATTTGTGACTGCTGGAAATATTTGGCTACTAGTAAATTTGTTTTGGAAATATTTCACTTCTATGACATAATATCTGTAAGGTATATGTTGGGAATCTTGCATCTTTTCTTTTAAGAATAATATACTGATGATATATATGTGTCAGCCACGTCTTATTCTTTTTTATATCCTTTTAACTCTTAATGATTAAACATTGTGTCCTAATTTTTTTCTAGACTATCTGTCCATGACTGAGTTGTGTTTCCCAGTATGCAGCTTCTGGTACCCAGACCATTAAGACACCTTCACAGAGGGGCAGAAAATGGACATCTCTCACCAAAGCACCTAGAACTCAGCACACTCTGGGAAGGAAAGGGAAGGAGTCTGGCATCTGTGATGGAGTTGGCTAGATAGTCACAAACTCATTTCTTCTACTGTGTCAGAAAAAGCCACATTTGCCACCTCCCTTGCAGTTGGTAGTGGCCATTAGACTGAGTTGGGGGGCAAGGGGTGGAATGTAGAAGTGAAGTTCACCACCTCCAGGTTTGACCTATGAAATGCCCTGCACAAACCTACATTCCTTCCCAGGAGGCTCAGGCCTGAGAAAGTGGGGTGGGGAGGGTGGGTGGAGCCTCTCCATGTCCACTGACTAAGGGATGCATCTGGTCCATTTATACACCATAAACATGGGGGTGGTTCATTGCTCTACATAAGAATTTAATATTCTTTGATGCTGTATTGATGGCCAGTGATCTCTTTATTCCTTTGGGGGAGGTGAGAACCTGGGACAGTAACGTTGGATATCACTGACATACAAAGAGATTTTTGGCAAACCTAGCCAGCCTTTTGGTTGTGATTTATATCGAGTCAGAGGGAAATGACATCTGGGATGTCTGATTTATTCACTAGCAAAATGCTGGCTGAACCTAAAATAAGAAAATAGAGATTTATGTAACAGATTGCGTGCCTTAATTTAAGAATGGTTAGGAAACCAGCAGACACTCTATGGCTCTGGCTCTCCTCTGCTTGGAATCACATGCTTCAAGCTAATAGGACCTTTCTCTGAGCATTAGGTCACATGTTGAGAGTTAGGCATTTTTTCTTTGCCTGAACGTTTTCAAGATGACTACTTCATATCCAAATAAGTCCTGGCATTTCAATTACATATCAGCTGCCATAGAAAAGCACACCGCTCTTGTGGAATTTAGCAGACAGCCACAGTCTATTGTAAGTCTACTTGGAAGCACACGAGCTACTTCGGATTCATCTCCATGCCAGGAGAACCCAGGAAAGACTGGGACTTGATGGTAAGGAATTCTGTCCCCTCTGTTAAGAGACCACTTGAATTCACTGTCATAATTGTTTCCTTTTCGGAGCTCCAGTGGCGCAATCGGTTAGCTCGCGGTACTTATAATTGTTTCCTTTTCAAAACTTAACAAAGTTTTTCTGGAACACATACTCAATGTTGTAAACACCAAAGTGCATTTTCTCTCTGGTCTCAGTGCCCTCACCAGATGTGCTCCTCCTGAGCTACCAATCTCTTCTTATCTTGGGCACACTGAGTCAGGTAACATGGTCCTGCTTCTGCTTTGCATTGGCTATGAGAAAGCTCAGAGCCGACGTGAAACCGCCTCTAGGGAATGCAGAGGACTCCATGGCATGACTGGGAGGTGCTCATCTTATACTGACTCTTCCTTGCGTTTTTCTCTCTATTCGGACATTGTCACCCATGTTTTCATCCCTGCATTAGTTGATCAAACAATACGTTTATCATGTTAGCTGGCTAAAATATTTTTCTGAATGAGGCCGGGGATCTGCAGAGAGACTAAAAACTGATAAAAGAGAGAACAATGATATAAGAAGGGAATAGGACGATAGGGAAGAAACAACAGGATAGAGGGAGGTGTGTAGTTCATATTTCCATCAGTGTTCAGCAGGTGAGAAACTTGAGTAGCTTACCAAAGGATCACTGAGCAGGTGTGTTTACCTTTTCATTGCCATTGCTTCTTATTTCTTTTCAATCCACCATACAGGGAAGGGATTGTACTGAAGAATTCCTTTTGCGACATGAGATTGTTACCTCATCGTGCCTTTCTTAATGTCGAGGTTTGAGAAGAGTCACTGTTGTAATGCTTGGGGTGAGGTTTTGGTCCCTAGCAAGACTAATCTTGGAAAGCCAGCTAAGGCTGTTTAGTGCCTCCTTTGGGTTCTACCTTCTATTGGAGAGGATGGTCACGTGTCTCAGGGAACGTGCTTTCAGCTTCTTTGCATCCTTCGCTCTGAGCAGCATGGCTCCCGGCATAAATGGCGAAATAAGCCTGTCTCCCGCCTGCGTCAGGAAGTTAGCCCTTTGCTCAGGCACACCCCACCATGCTGCTGACCCTGGACACTCACCAGGCTTGGCCATGGGCCTCTGTCTCTGCAACTAATCCAACCAGGCCCACTTTGAGGACCTGATTCTTTCTCTCACCAAAATTAGGTGCCACCTTCTTCTCTTTCTTTGGTAAGAATTCAATAAGTGACCCCACCATTATGTGCTAGCAAGTTCCAGTCCCAGTTCATAAGGCAGGAAGGAGAGAAGATAAAATTGCACAGTCTGTCAATATGGACTTTGCTAAGCAAATAGAAATCATGGCCTGAGAAACCAGGCAGATGGGACTGAAGGTGAGCCAGTGCACAACTTGTTATCCATCTCTCGGGGTGTTTGATCATGGACACTAGGCGGTAGAACTTATTCCAGGAGGACTTGTCCACTTAACAACAACATTTTCTTTTCTTTAGCCAAGAATGGATCTGAAATTTGATCCACAGAACTAGAGTGCAAGACATGTCATAGTAATTTCTTTTCTTAATGTGCTTCTAGTTCACTCTTCTCTGAGGTTGTGAGAAACTCAATCACTGTCACTACTGGGGCTTTGGTCCCACCTCCCAGTTATGCAAACTTCCCTGTGCTTTTATGCATTTGACAGTGTTAGGGGAAGGGCCCTGGTCTTCTGTTCATGGAAAGTCATCACTGACATGCTTGCTTTCCAAGCCCAAGGTGTCCCTCAAAGGCAGGGAATTTCTCAGGTTCCATGTCAGCCTGCACTTTCAGGGGCTCAGCTCTTATGTCAACCCACCTGTTACCCCCAGAGAAATCATCTTCTGGGGGATAAATATGAGGTGGGGATGGTGTCTGGTACTTTCTTGGGCCTCCAGTTTCCTATCCTCCTTTGCAGCTCAGTCAATCTCATCTTTTGACCTCCAGGTACTATGATTCATCTGCCTGCTTCTCTTCCAAGGCCATTCAGTGTGACAAGCCTCAGTTTCCAAAATGTGCATTAAGCATCTAAGGAGAATTGCCTTCTTGCCCTATAACTCTCGTTTTCCTCCCTGTGCCACATGTTTCTATAATAAAGACTTATAGAGACCTGACCACAAGAATGAAGTAACAGTGCACCCTCAGTAATGATCGCTCCACAAAGAGCCAGAGATGCAATGAGAGGCATGGCAGTGTAGCTGAAGTGAATAAACCCTGGGCTAGTGTGGGCACCTGCCCTGTGCCACCTCCCTCCCCTGAGCAAAGAGCACTGACCACATGCATCCAAACAAGAGGAAGAGAGAAACTATCAGAAAGAACAAAGCTTCTAACTGAGAAAAATTGGGGCTCAAATATGAATTTTACTGTTTAGAATCTGTGTGACATTGTGCAAATTAATCTTTACCCTGTGTCTTGGTGACCGGTGACCTCTCATTAAAATGAGACAGTAACATTTGCTTGCAAAGTCAGTCAGACCCGGGTTTGAATCTCAACTTCATCACCAACATGCTGAGTGAGCCTACTGATTGTGAAACAGGGATAATCTACTTATGACAAAAGTTATTGTAAGGAAAAAAAGGGGACGACACACAAAAGGTTTAGTAGTGTCTGCCCATAATAGCGGCACTCCTATGATTTTTATTATCATTAGCACCTTCGGTCCAATAAAATGAAGTGTCATTTTATTGAAAGAAACCTTTCAATAAATACATCAGTTACTGAGACTTTTTGTTTTCCTTCTGATTGAATTATTTTTAGTTTCAAATGGGCTTTCTTAGCCTCTTCCTGATTATGTTCGATCATGTGTGAATTCCATGAATTCACTAATATGGAATCCTAATAAATATCAGTCATTCCAAAGCAGCTCCAAGGTACAAGAGTTTACAAACAACAGAGCTGCTTCCACGGAGCCACAGCGAACATCCTGGCCCACACCGCGCAGCAAAGTGCACGTGTGCGCAGAATACGAATACGTGCTTACCACAGTCTCACCTTCACCCAGGAAACCAGCTCTTATTATTATTTTCCCTCTCCAAGGCTGACAAGCTGCACCAGGTATTTCCTTCTTACTTAGATACCAAAATAAAGTCTCTTCCAAACTACTGGCTTTTGCGTTCTCTGCCGGGGAGTCAGAGCCAGCTCCTGAGTCATGCAGCCCAAAGCCAAGCTGAGGGGAGGTGGTTTTCATTTCAGGAACTCGGCTCCGCTTCCTGGAGACTAAACACAGCCGCATCAATAGAGAGGGGAGAAAGGAGGCAGTAATAAAAGAACATTTGAAACTTCAGGTTTGAATCTTAACTAACAAGCATACAATAGTTAAACGTGGCTACACAACAGAAAGCATTTCTATATGGAGGGAGGAGAGGATCAAAGTCCAAGGCAGGACAAAGCCTGATTCTGCCATCCCGTGGTCAACATGGATGGAAATAGCATTTTCTTAAACCCACCGCTTTTTACGGAAATAGCCCAGACTGTTCCTTGCAGGTATTTTGAAGTAGCATTTTTTTTCTTTCCTTCATTTTGTAAATATTTATTAGCACCATGTATATACTAGATGCTGGGAATGCACCAGTGGTGCCTAACTTCATGGAGCTTACTAGTATATTCTACTGGCAAAGACAGATCCTAAATAACCAAGGATCTGTCCTTAAACAAGGGATGATGAACAGACTGTGTGAACCTGGGCAATTATCTTAATCTTCTTGTGCCACCATTTCCTCATGGGCACAAGGGGGATATTAATGGTCTCTACATCCGAGGCTTGGTGTCGAGGTAAATGAATAGCTATGGTTTCCAAGCTGAGAATGGTGCCTGGCACAGCATAAGCCTTAGCTGAGTGCTGGCTGTTCCCCCATGGAATGCAAGCTCAGAAAGCAAGGGCCATTTGTCGTTGTGTTCCCTGCCGTGTCCCCAGTGCTTAAAACACTGCCTGAAATAGAATAGGTGCTCAATAAATAGTTATTGAATGACTGAAATGAAATCAGAGAATGTAATTCATATTATGAAAAATGAGAACAGGGGCTATTAAAAAGGAATGGGAGAAGAGGGAGCAAGGGTGATATAGCCAGAGGGCCTCTCCATAAAGGGCGCGAGGGTTGAGGGAACAAATGTAAAGACAGTGGCGGGAGAAGCTTGCTGTGTTCAAGAGTCTCCTGACACTGTAGGGGGAGAACATACATCACCTGGCCGCTGCTTTCCAGGCTGTATCCTGAATCGCCCTGATGTCCATCCCCTGGCCTTTCCCTTCCCTTGGTCAATTTTTCCCACATAACTCTGAACTTCTCTTTAAGGCATAGTATTGGGAGGTAGAGACAGCAGGGAGTGAAGGAAATGTTTTTCTCAAATATTTCAGCTCTCAGTAGATTCAGGGGAACCTGGTCAGTTGCAGTGTAATCACCCATGAGTGCCCAGACCCCTCTCCTTACTTTTCTCTCCCATGTTTCATGCCCCTTTCTGAGGATGTCTGACACTTTGCAATTCCAAAGACTTGACCTTAAGATCTTAAGTGAAGAAGTTCCATTTCATCTCAGAAATTTGTTCCCCAGTAAGGGATTCCCATCCTATGTGTTCTGATCTTCATCAGCTCAAATTATAAGTTGCTGATGTGTCTTTAGAAATACTCATACTTGGTAAAAAAAAAAAAAAAAGAGAGAGAGAGAGAGAGGGAGAGAGAGAGAGAGAGAAAGTTTCTCTTAATAAAGCAGACTTCTCTCTCTATTTATATATATATAATTGATTTCAGGGAGAAAGGGAAAGAAGGAGATAGAAATAGAAACATCAATGATGAGAGAGAAACATTGACCAGCTGCACACCCCCTACTGGGGACTGAGTCTACAACCTGGGCATATGCCCTGACTGGAAATCAAACCATGACCTCCTGGTTTATAGGTCGATACTCAACCCCTGGGCTCTCTCTCTTTTATAATGAGAGTATATACTCTAGAAGGATTTGCTTTTGCTAGAAAGATAAGAAGGAAGGGGGACCTTTGATTCCTCCTGGGAGCTAATTGTTCAGTCAGCCCACAGATGTACCCAGGTGGACAATGAGACAGATAAACTGCCATCACACAGTTGGCAGAACTGTCTGGTTCCACCACACTCCCACGGTCAGCACTTTCAAGCCATAGTTTGCTAGCCATGCTAAGGAAAGAAAAGAGGAGTAACTGAAAAGATAACTTCTCTCTGGCAGCCAGAGGGTAAGAAGGAAGCAAGAGAACTAACTAAGTTTTCTGCTGGCTTCTTTGTCATAGTTGTTGAATAACCAGAGTATGTCCCTCAAATGAAGAAATATAGTTCCTTTGAAGTAGATAAAAATGTTTACATGACACAAGAGGTTCCTACTGGAAACCAACACTGATTTCCCTTTCTTTTTCCAAGACTGTTTGGTGTACTTGTCAAATCACCCACCTGGGAGCTGAGGACTGGGGTTCAAGTCCTGGAGGTAAAATGCTGTTCCTCAGGAAGTCCCCTTGGCCTGCAGCATCCTTACCTATAAAATGAAGGGCGTTGGGCTTAGTATCTGTTCCAGCTCTCAAGCATTCCATGGATCTATTTAACAAGCACAAACTTGCGGACGTTCACCTGGCACACCCAAAGAAGAATTTGCCCAGTTCGGGCACCATTTAGTGAAGTCTGTGGCTTATTGTCTCTGCCAATATCAGTTGGACTTACCTAGTTCAGATAGCTTTTTGTACCAAGTTCAGATAGGATTATTTTGGATCTAGGTGTTTTCTTGTTGTTGTTAAAGAAAAATATAGCACTTGAATGGATGCTGTGAAATATAGGATACTTAGTTTATTAATATTATGCTTAAAGATCCAGGGTTACAATAAACAGCCACCATACCCATACAACTATAGTTCAGAGTTTTCATCTGTTGTCTTTATGTAACTGCAGCTATTTCTAGTCTTACTAGTACTTGTGAAGATATGGACTCATGCAAATGCATGAACTATGGAAAGCATGGCCGGTCTCCAGGGCCCTTTCTACAACTTGGGAGGGATCACTGCCACTCGCCTTATGCAAAATACCTTCCTTTTTCCATCTCGCAGACATGGAAGGGTTTTTACAGACCACCCTGACTTTCGGAGAGAAAAGAACATCTGAGCTGAGTGCTGCCTAAAGAATTCTTGCCCACTATGAGGAAGTCATTACCATGAGGTACTTCCTGAGTCTTTCTAGCCAATGGCCCCAGAAAGATAGCAGCTGTAAGTGAAACCATAAACTTTCTGCTTATAAGGATTTTCTTGTTTAACAGCTTTACCTCCACAGATTGCACATGATGCGCTCTTGGTTGTCAGGGATTTGTCTTCTTTAGCTGTGTCTTCAGAGCTCGCACTTCTCTGTAAGCATCCAGCGTTTCACCATTTACTGGGAATTACAGAAGAGGAAGCTCGGAGGGGCCTCCTTTCAAAAGCTGGCCCAGCATGACGCAAGTGGGTTGAAACGAGTAGTAGAAACAGATGACTTTAATGCATCTCATCTGTTTGTTACCTGCAGTGCAGACTCATGTGTTTGTGAGCATATTGGAGCATATGTTCCATCTTTCCCTTCCCACATCCTTTGGCCCCTTCAGTGCATCAATGATCCTTAATTTCCCCTTCTCAGAAAGTTACATATCATCTCAGTATTCCTAAATTTTCATTCTGTGCTTCTCATGCCATCAACAAAAATATACAAATGATTGCAAAAATGGTGAAAGCCTCGTCTTGTTTCCAGTGAGAAACCGGGATTCTTTTCTCAGCATTTCCTTACAATATAACCCCAGAACCACTCCCTTCAAAATGGGTGACTGTTATGTTAGCATTTCTGTTACTTTCAATATAATCATCTGTTCAATTTCAACCTGAGGAGTCATTTACTCTCTAACCTTAGCAGGGGCTTATCACTCAGGAAGAAATCATTTTTGTATCATGCTCAATAAGTCTCCAGAAAACATATTCAGTGGTCTCCATCCCTTATAATAGGTAGTATTCTTGTGTTGGATGACCTCACTTGAGATGTACAAATGAAGAGCCTACCAAGCACTAACCATCCTTCATGCTCAGCACGAGCCCCTGTGTGGAGGCCTCCAAGATGACTCCCGCCTTCAGGGACCACCGTCCGCCTGCAGTCCCATAGCACTGAGGTTCTACATTCCATCGTTAGCACTGAATGGGATCCTGTGGCAAAGCAATGCCTGTTGCTTGTGTGGAGTGTGCTTGTCTTGCCAATTCCATTAGCATCTCCTTGAAGGTGGTGTATGTATAGATGGTTCTTGAAGTCTTCCCTGGTCCTCTACCTCCTCCCCTTATACAGAATAGAATGAACCCTCTCCATGGTCCCCTACCACCTTCTATTTCCTTGTAGAATAATCGTTTTTATGCTGAATATAATTTTCCTTCTGACATTCCTGGATGTTCCACTGGATTGTGAACTCATTGAAGGCCAACCAATGTCTTGTTCATCTTTATATCTTTCATGTCCAGTGCAGAACACTTTCAAATATGTGTTTGTTCTACAATGAATGGATAATGGATGAATAAATACATTTTGTTGAGAATTTTGTTAATGCTTGTGGTACTTTAATGTAATGTCTTAACAGAACACTTATTTAATATTAGAGAATCAATAAATACTATGTGATAGCAGTTCAATGGGTCTTGCGTTTTTGACTGGCCAAAGTTATTTTCCCTGCTCAGATTTTCCCAAATGACAAAAACATTCAATAATGTGCAAGAGGAACTCAGTCATTGCAAAGATGCAAATAAAATGTAGCACTCCATGCTGGAAAATGTGACCTGAAAATGGCTGCTATTTTATACATAACACGCTTAGAGAAGTGCAGAAATGTTCAAAGAGTGATTCCTATGTGTTTGATAGCGCCAAGAAAGACATCAAAGCATCATTAAAAAAATCCTGCTAAATGTGAAAGCCTGACAGTCTGCCTGTCTCCTGCTGGGGGTCTGCCTCATGTCTGGTATCTGGGAGGAACATTTTCTTTGTGTCATCAAAGGTGACAGTAAATATCGAAGTGCAACTTCACCTTACCTGAGACCTCCAACAAAATACCCCTCTGCCTGTGCTCTCTAAGCTCTTTGCAAACAAGCTAACCTAAAATCACATCCAGTTCAACACACTGTCATCTCAAAGTGCAACCCACATGTGAGAAAGGAGCCAGTGGCAAGCCGTTCAAGGTATTAAAAACGTGACTCACTGCCAGACAGAAAAAAAAAGTATTCTCTGCCCAGAAATTCAGCAACATGTTATTTCTAAAATTAAAAATAAAAAAAACTCTCAAATCAGGTCTGCAATGAATTTGTATAAATGATGACATTACAACATAAATCTGAAAGGAAAAAGGTCTAGTCTTCCAGTAAGTTCATGGAAGAATATTCGATAATATCAAATAGCAGGAAAACAGAGGAGAGAGTCCCTGAAAAATGCTTTCTTTAACTGAATGAAGTCATAGAGTTATGAGGGGGAAGGACAGTCTGGCTTTCTTGGCAAGACTATTTAAACCAAGTTTGGAAGTAATTTCCAAAAGAATTATCATTCCACAAAAAAATGTATCAGCCATATAATTTTCAACAGCAGTTACTCTGCACCCAGGACAGAGATTCATTCTCCTATCTCTGGCTCATCACTGGGATTGGAATGGTCACTAACAGTAAAACAGGCCCAGGACACTCAAAACAAGCCACCCAATCTTTCTTAAAAGCACATCAACATGACCCAAGGAGGCCAGAAAGCAGGAAAAGAAAATGATGTTATTAGAAAATGTTGCTTTATCTTTTTTTTTCCATCCAGGTAGTGGCTCAAGATTGGTGAGAACAAGGAAAGATGAATACATGTCTCCACAGTGTCAGAATAGGGTGAAAAGTGAACAATTCATTGAGTCTCCCACTTGTTTGTATTCGTGATGTTAGCAAACACATGGCTGTATGGGAACAGAATTGGTCCCTGTGAACATTGCAGAACCAGAGTGGGACTTGGAGGAATGGTGACCACACAATTATTTAAAAGGACAAAAAGGATCATAAAAATGTAGACAAGAATAATGGAGGAATGCTGGAAGTGGAGGCTGCAGTATGTGGAGGAAACACAATTTATTTAACATGCTTGTTCAGCAGCTGAGATAAGTTTCTAGAACACCGCCCAAAGAGCCAAGAAGTCTCCATGGCAGATACTGTTTCATAAGCCAGAGCTCGTGATCTGGAGCCACTTCCAGAGAGTCAGGAGGTGGTGTGAAATGTGCCTACACTCGGTCCAGAACAAGCCTTTGGAGGCTTTAAGTATATAAGTGACTTAAGCAAGGATTCACAAAAAAAAAAAGTTAAGCAAATTTAATACTAACTATGTTCTTTATCTGCTGCAAATGTATTCCTAGAGAAAAGTTCATTAAAACATAACACAATTAGGTGGATCTGGAAAAGTTTGGGGGAAGGTCTAAAGTGTCCTACAGGTCAGTCCTGGGTTATGTTGTGTTCACCATTTCTCAACAGTTCACATGATAATGTAGATGCCATTTCTATCATTCATGAGGGATAATAAAGAAAAAAACAACCATTGAATTGAGATCTGGAATTATCTCCATGGGCTGGGATAATGGGCTGAATCTCACAAGAATGAACCTCACTCTTCCTTCAGGTCTTCACCTAAATCATACTTCTTCAGCAAGGTCTTACCCAAGCCTTAGGCCTCTTATGGCCTCCCCTGTGCTTCTCAATCTGTCTCTCTCTTTACTGCAGATGATACATTTGTTGAGGGGCAGAGAACACCTCTATCTCATTCACCGATGCATCCCTATTGCCTGAAACATACCAGTGCTCAATGAATGTGTTGAATTAATAAAAGAAAATACACAAATCATGCATTCAGGGGGAGTGCATGATTAGAAACTGCAGGTTGGTGGTGTGAGAACAAGACACGGAAGACCCCATATATCAACAATGAGTAAAGATTTCAAAAAGTGAATATAATACTTATACATCAACAAATTGGAAATTCCACTGTAAAAGGAGGTGATAGTTCTCTTCTAATCTTCCCTGAAATATTGTATACAATTCTGAGGAAAATGGCAAACCTGATTTTAATCCAGAAGTGAGCTTTCAGGAGAGTGGGACCTGAGAACCATGAAATATGCCTGAAAACCCGGTTTTCCGTTAAAACCAAATTCCATTAAAACCAAAAAACAGGACTTAGGGAGACCTGAAAGCAGTCTTCATATATTCGAAGTGTTGGCCTGGAAAAAAAAAAAACCGGATTACCCTTTTTATTGCATGTAGTTCTGGAAGTCAGACAAAGAACCAATATATATAAATTCTAAAAAGGAAAGTTTTGGCTTAATAGAAGGAAAAAAATCTTATAGCTATTTTAAAAAATGAAATGTGCTTATTCAGCCTTTGAAAGTGATGTTATAGAAAAATATGCAACGACAAAGGATTATAAAAGCTGGTTATAAAATATAGATTGTATTATTATCTACACTAATAAAAGACAAACATGCAAATTGACCGTACCTTCGCTATGCATTAAGCCACGCCCACCAGCCAATCAGAGCGCTATATGCAAATTAACCCAACCAAGATGGCGGCCAGCAGCCACAGAGCTGGAGAAAGCAGGAGGCTTGTTTGCCCCAATGATGGAGGAAGCCAACTTCCCGCCTGCCGTGGCCAGCTCTGAGCTCCACTCAAAGCAACAAAGTTTCAATTATAGAAGGTAAATAAACCCCAGATACCTGCTTTCAGCCAGCCATGGCCACAGAGCTGGAGTGAGCAGGAGGCTTCCCTCGTGCCCACCCTGGCCGGCTCTGAGCTCCTCTCAAGGCTACAAAGTTTCAATTATAGAAGGTAAATAAATCCCAGAATAAAAAAAAGAAAAAAGAAAAAAAGGAGAGGCTGGGAGCTTCTGTCGCCGGCGGGCTTGGCCAGCCTGAAAATGGCCCTCAGCCCCTCACCCAGGCTGGCCAGGCACCCCAGTGGGGACCCCCCACCATAAAGGGGGTGTGGCCAGCCTGAAAACAGCCATCAGCCCCTCACCCAGGCTGGCCAGGCACCCAGGTGGGGACCCCCACCCTGAAGGGGGTGTGACCAGCCTGCAAACAGCCATCAGCCCCTCACCCAGGCTGGCCAGGCACCCAGGTGGGGACCCCCACCCTGAAAGGGGTGTGACCAGTTGCAAACAGCCATCAGCCCCTCACCCAGGCTGGCCAGGCACCCCAGCGGGACCCCCACCCTGATCCGGGACACCCTTGAGGGAAAACCAGCCGGCCCCCACCCATGCACCAGGCCTCTATCCTATATAATAAAAAGGTAATATGCAAACTGACCCTAACAGCAGAAAGACTGGGAATCACTGGTCACTATGACACACACTGACCACCAGGGGGCAGACGCTCAATGCAGGAGCTGCACCCTGGTGGTCAGTGCGCTCCCACAGGGGGAGCTCTGCTCAGCCACAAGCCAGGCTGATGACTGCCAGTACAGCGGTGGTGGTGAGAGCCTCTCCCGCCTCCTCAGCAGTGCTAAGGATGTCAGACTGCAGCTTAGGCCTGCTCCCTGCTGGCAAGTGGACATCCCCCAAGGGCTCCCAGGCTGCCAGAGGTATGTCTGATTGCTAGCTTAGGCCCAATCCCCTGGGAAGCGGGCCTAAGCCAGCAGGTGGTCATCCCCTGAGGGGTCCCAGACTTCGAGAGGGCACAGGCCGGGTTGAGGGACCCCCCCCCCAAGTGCACAAATTTTTGTGTACCAGGCCTCCAGTTCAACATAAAAATACACACACACACACACACACACACACACACACACACACACACGGTCATATACATTAAAACGTTAATGCCCAGCCGGTGTGGCACAGTGGTTGAGTGTTGACCTTTGAAGGAAGTCACAGGTTTGATTCCCAGTCAGGGCATATACCTGGATTGCAGGCTTCATGCAGGAGGCAGCCAATGAATGATTCTCTCTCTTCATTGATGTTTCTATCTCTCTCCCTCTCCCTTCCATTCTAAAATCAATAAAAATATTATTTTTAAAAAAGAAAGAAAAAAAGAGAAAAGAAAGAAAACAAATGCTAATAGTGGTTATTTCTGTGTGATAGCATTATAGATATTTTTTAATTTTGTGCTTTTCACTTTTATTTTCTAAAACTATTACAGTGAAGACATTTTTTTTCTGACAGAAAAATACTGTGCAATAAAAATGGTTGTCTTGGGTCACGGGGAGTTCCTTTTCACTGAAGGGGTTTGAGCAGTGAAATGGAACTCTCAAGGATGTCAATGGGAGACCCTATTATTACAGGAAAGGAGGTTTTTACTGCCTCTATCAGCTTTTATGGTGCCTTTAGATTATTAATGGCCATTAATAATAATTATTAATCATTAATAAAAGTTATAGATAAGCAGGCTTGTCAAGGAACTCAGAAGTTATCTTTTCTAGCCAATACAAATAGAATTATTAGCCAACAAATGCAGGTAGATGATTGCCTATGGCCAGGAATGTGCATGATCGCCTGTTGGTCATCTGAGCATTGTCTACTGTGGCAGGTGGGAGACATGCTGTCTTACAAACACCCAGCTCATGAAAGAACCTGCTCTGTTCATGAGAGGATGGCCTGTCCTAAAGCCTGTGGCATGGTAACCCCTCTCTCATCTTTCACAGTGAAAACAAAGAAGAGTACTTTTATCACATCTTTTCTTTGGCTTGAAAATCTCATCTTATATTTCTTCAAAGCACATACAACTTTTTTCTTAATCATGTCTTGTGTAATCAAATCTACTTTTTGTTGTTCTCTCTGCTCAAGATTTCTGAACATTTTTATATAGAGTGATTTAAGTACAAACTTTAAGTACAATTCAAAACAAGACACCTAACTCTAAGTTAGGTTGAAGTAAAAGGTTGAAGTCCAGGATGTATTTATCTTGAGTGCTAGATGTTCATATTCTCCCTAGCATCCTCTCCTCACTTCCTTCAGAGGGACCCAGTGCCTTCTTCAGCCTTCCTCCCTCTAACCTCAGAATTAAAATTCACTCTTAAGAAAGAGTTCTGAAGTTTTTCAAAGGCTGCATAGAAGACAATCAATTTATTTTGTATTGTTATTGTGACTTACGTGCTTTGCACTGTTCAAGACCTCAAGGAAGAAGCAAAGTGATCTAAGACAGTCCCTAGTCCTATGAACAGACAACTTAGTTGGGATAACAACAAAACAAACAAACAAAAACTCACGGATCATGAAATCACGAGGTAATATGTATTAATTAACAATCCAGCATTTCAAGCAGTGAATGCTACTGGTAAATACTACTTAAGTTCAGGAAATAAAAGAGAATTCCCTCTAAGCTGACAAATTCACAGTGCTGGCGAATGAATGAGGGAATCATTGCATAGTGGGAGGGCTGGTGAGATGGCAACTATAGCAGAACTTCAGAAGACTGCAAAACAGACAGCCCAGTCTGCAAGCTGACTAAAGGCAAGCAAACTGTGGTCTGTGGATCAGCATTCTCTACACCACTTGGGAGCTTGTCAGAGATGCAGAATCAAGGGCCCCGCCCAGAACAATAGAATCAAAAATCTGTATTTTCACAGGATCCTCGGATGATCAACATGCATATTAAAATTTGAAAAGCTCTTTCTTCACACTTGAGTCCTGAGTATATCAAAACTGCTAGTTTTTTTAAAAATAATTTCTAATTTGTAGCCTGAAATTGCTGCAGTTGCAAATTTAAGTCATTACTTAAATTTAAACTATTTCTATTTTATTTCCCCTCAACACTTTCTATTCTTCAAAGGGGGAGGTGGGATTAAAAGTGGCTGACATATTTTCAGTTTCAAGTCAGTAGCCAAGGAACTACCCTGAGGCCTACACTAGGGGGTGCATGAGGACTGAGATTTGGAACCTTCTAGGCCACCTACACAGTGATTTTTATCAGCTACTTCCCCTTTACTCCAGAACTGGTTTCCCAATGTCATTACTTAGAACAACAAAGAGAGTTACTAGAAGCAAGCCAGGCATTTCCTTATGGAAATGGCCACTTTCTCTGCTTGTCCTCAGCCGTGGCCACTTTCTCCACTCTCCCCCACCAGCCCATGTGCCATCTCCCCACAGGGAGGACCACCTCTGGGGCATCCTGCCCAGCAATGGGGACCCAGAGAAAGAAGGAGAAGCATTGCTTTAAACACAAGTGCAAATCAGAAGCCTTTCAGTCCATATTGCCCGCCCCCCCTTTTTGGTAATACATTTCTCATTTAATCATTTATGCAGCCGTGAGAGTCTTGGACACAACCCTTCCTCTCTTCAGATTGCCAGGTTTTAAATTTTCCAAGAGGCCACAGTCTTTTATAACCCAATATTTAAAAACTCCTATTTTGTTCTTTTGTGTAAAGAGGTTAACAGACCTCCAGACACAGAATGGCTAAGTGGTGAAAGAACATAGGATCCAGAAATAACTCTGGATTCCCTGCTAAATCACTTCTCAGCCTGTAGCCTGGAACATAACTAGAAGTTTAAATTTTCATTTCTTTAAGAAGCCTTTCCTTTTCTCCTGTGGCACCCAGTACTCTCTGTGTGGTTGTGTTTTGGAGTATCTAGTAGAGCAAGTTTACTGAGTCCACAATGGTTCTCATTGCTTAGACACAGTGCCCTCTGCATTTTGGCAGCAAGCATCTCACAGAGGCATTTTGGAAATTACTATAAATTTTTAGTGTTATAGGGGTCTTCCATCTCCTACAATTTTTTTTGTCCTGGTGGGCTCCTCTAAATAATTATTTAACTGTATTCACTATATTCCCAATAGGGCTCTATTTCAGACTTAAAAATGTGTATCAACCCCACACTTAAACAAGTTGGAGCCCACTCCAAAGCAAACTTAAAATGGTTTCAAAGAATGACAGAAGAACATTTTTTGGCAGGTAACACCAGGAAGCCAGAAGGAGCAGAAGAGAAATCCAGTGGAGAGTGTAAAGCAATGAGAGACCTTTTCTGTATGTATGACCATTAAAAAAAATTATGCTGCATATGCAGGATACAACTCTATCTCATAATAAAAATAATCTTTTCACTCTTGCTGTAGGTATTACCAAATAGTGTTTCTTGTAAAAGAAAGAGACTATGATGAAGCAACTGCAAGGAATATGAAAATAACACCTAGTGTTAGACAGTAAACCGAGCTGACACTCAGTACATTCAGGGGAATCACAGTGTCAACTTAAACATGCCTGTGTCACATAGCATGCTTCTGCATAAATTTAGAAATTCAGAACTAGCTTTCTCAGGCTTATCATACACATCATGTGTATCATGCGAGACCTGAAGCAGCACAGATGTATGGCACAGCCCCATGGTCCTAAAACTCTCAATCCTCAGTTCTGTTCTGTGAATGTAACATTTCCCCTTACCTACTGGGCTCCTGAGCGAGAGGACATGCCAACTCTAGTACCTCCCTGGTTATAATTTCATTAGGTGGTTAGGCAGCCAGTCATTGGTCTTTTACCCCATCACGTGGGCTTTCATTTCATGACGTAGTTTATTGACATCAATTAAAGAAAAAAGTTAGACTGTGTATCTTACCCTTTCACCTGGGAGAGCACTGCCATTGTCCGTTACCTTGCCCTGGACTGGACACCCCTCAAGTCTCCCTCTAGTGAAGGAGAATCTGGCTGCTGGATAAGCCAAGGACCACGCACCACTCCTTGAGCCCACGCATTTCCTCAGAAGTTCAGATATATTTTTCAATTGGGTAATTCTCTCCATATCATCAATACAAATATTAGCAGGGCGCACATTCTGTGTCAGACACAGAATGTCTATAGGTACTGGGCCCACCAATGGGCAAATTTTTTTCATCCTGATAATTTCTATTTCCTTAACAGAAGCCAGCAGGTAGAAACCATTCTATTTATATAAAAATACATCTAGTGTTCAGTTTAGATGGACTTGTATGGCCACAGAAGAGGGAAACCATTCTAAGGCTAGGGAGCAATCCCAGAGGAAATTGGAAGGAAACCCTAGGAGTGGATTCCTAGAAATGTAAAGAAAATGATCAGACCTGAGCAAAGTTGCACATTGTAGTGGCAGAGATAAATCATTTTGGATGGGTGGGTGGGACAGCGTAGGGAGTGCTCTGAGAGCTATAAAAGGGGTTGTCATCATGCTGACATGACAATTGGGAACCATGTAATTCAGAGACCCATGGGGCATGGAGATTTAGAATAACTCCGAACATTGTATGTGTGCTGGCTTTCTCGTTTAATGTGGAGATGGGTGTGGACTTCTTAAAGAGCTAAGCAAGACCTGACAATACCCAAAACATGGGAGGGAGAGTTTGTACTCAGAAAATCCCCAGGATTATTAATCAATTCTCCAAATACTTACTAAGGCCCTACTCTGTGCCAGTGCCGGTCACTGTTTTAGTGTAGGGTTTGGGGCTATTGAGACACAGAGGCCCTCTCTCAATTGGGTCCAGCTGTTGTAGAAAGTCCCTGCTGGGGTTCTGAGGGTGTTTGATGCCAGGAAGTTTCCAGCGTCCTCTCAGCCTCCCTTCACAAGTCCAAGGAGCACGTGCTCCCTCCACCCTCCTCTTCTGCCTGCCAGAATTTCCAGATTTGTTCTGTTTTGCTGTTGCATCAAGCCACTCTCAATTCCAACCCTAGCAGAAGGCATAAATTAACATTTTATTATGTGTACTTGTTGGGGTCTCTTAAAGTAGGCATGCAAATGTGAGGCTCCCATAGTAAATTAGGGCATGCCCAGATTAACTGAAAATAAACCAGGTTGCCCTGGCCAAACCCTTGGAAAGCAGCACCTCGCTGAGCTATCCTGGGAGAGATACTCACCTCCGCTCTGCCCCAGTGTTTACCCTGGCCCCTGGCCATTTCCTGCCCTGTTTGGCACCCCGGTCTTCTCTGTGTAGCTGCCATTGGCTCAGATGACTCCTGGTCAACTTTCATTTACAAGGAACCAATTTCACAAGCAGCTGCAGGTGAGCCTTTTACAGGCCCCTGGCAAGTGAGGGAGAGGCCTCGGGCCTTCTCCATCAAGCAGCTGGACAAATACATCTGCTGCGGCCTTCCAGGGGCACCAGGCTATTTTGAGGCTACCCTCTGATTGGCTCTTCCTGTTACTGTGCCTTTAATTCTAGCTTATAGCTCATAAAACCTTATGTAACAGGAACTTTAAGCTAGATGGAGTTTAATTTAACTTGGCTTGGCTCTAGTGGAGGAATTAGTAAAACTAAAAGTGAGAGCTACTGAGTATGCCACTTGCAGAGCTCTACCAGCTTAGATTTTAAATTGTTCTAACGTACATTAGTCCCCCCTTATCCACCAGGAATATGTCCCAAGAACCCCCAGTAGATGACTGGAACCACAGATAGTACTGACCCCTATATATGTTATGATTTTCCCATTTATACCTATGATAAAATTTAATTTATAAAAGAATAACTCATAATAAAATAGAACAATTATAACTATTTATACTGTGATGAAAGCTAAGTGAATGGCTTTGAGTCCATCTATAATAATAAAAGCGTAATATGCTAATTAGACCGGACATCTGAATGACCTTCCAGACAAAGCCAGGGCTGCGAGGGCCGACCCCCTTGCATGGATTTCGTGCATCGGGCCTCTAGTTATTGGATAAAATGAGGGTTACCTGAACACAACACTGTAATAGCTGACAGTAACCAAGATGGCTACTAGAGACTAATGGGCAGGGTTCATCTATGGTGTGGATACACTGGACAAAGGGCTGATTCACATCCCAGGTGAGAAGGAGTAGGGTAGTGTGAGATTTTTGTCAAGCTGCTCAGAATGGTACACAATTTAAAACTCATGAATTATTTATTTCTGGAATTTTTCATTTAACATTTTCATACCATACTTGACTCTGAATAACTGAAACCATGAAAGCAAAATCATGGATGAGGAGGGCTACTGTATTTTTCTAAATGCCAATTTGGTCGTCTACTTTTCTGTATTGATTGAGGAAAGGTGAACAGGGGAAAGAGGGAAAGAATATGTTCCCCTTTGCTGTTTTAATTTTCCAGGTTCTCTTTTGTATCCCTTGGATTTTGTCATTATAAACATCTGCCTTCTTAGGAACATGTGCGGACAATCCCACCCAAATAACGAGAGAAGGCAGTAAAGGAGAGGAAGGCAGTGGAACCTTCCAAAGCTCCTCCCCAGGCATCAGCCATTGATGGGAAATCCTGGCTCTTTTTAAAAATATATATTTTCATTGATTTCAGAGAGGAAAGGAGAGGGGAAAATAGAAACATCAGTGATGAGAGAGAATCATTGGTTGGCTGCCTCCTGCATGCCCCCCACTGGGGATCAAGCCCACAACCTGGACATGTGCCCTTGACCGGAATTGAACCCAGGACCCTTCAGTCCACAGGCCAATGCTCTATCCAGGGAGCCAAACAAGCCAGGGTGGAAATCCTGGCTCTAACTTCACAGGTGGAGAGCTGACTTCCAGTGGCCTTGAGCCAGACTGTGTGTGCACAGCGATCATTTGCAGATTTAATATGTGAGCCTCCGTACCTCACAGGTTACACCAGAAGCCACTTTCCAGTGGGCGCTGTGTAGTGAGAGTCTAGAGGTGCCTCCCTGATTCCCGCCCCTGCTTCCAGGTGAAGACTGTCTGATGCTCCCACCCCTGTGCTTCTCATGAAGTGCCATGTTCCTTCCACGCGCTCATGGATGCTCCTGTGTCTCCCTATGGCTGACACTCTGAGGGCCCCAGTGCTTGCCTGCCATGTTGCCGTTTTATCTTTCCTTCCAAACAGTTGCTTCGTTATCTCCCTCCTCCCTTTACCCACCTCTATTCTAGCTTCTCTGCTTCCTTTCTCTTCTCGTTTCCCTCAGCATCTCATTTCACTTTTCTGCTCTGGAGAGAGCTATGTGTGGTTTCTTACCTTCCCCCAGTGGCATTTAAAGTGTTTCTTAGTGCAAAACATCCTATTCATTGCCATAGAAACAGGAAGCTCAGTGTGGAAGAAAAAAAAAAAGAAAAGAAGTCTGGGAGTCTGAAGCTTTGCAATTCTGTTATTTTGCCCAAATCCATAAATGGCAACATGCTGGGAGATATGCAAAAGCCTGCTGCCTGAGGCAACAAGGGAAGGAAGGGCCACCCATTTCTAGGAAACTTTCACAGGTTTTAAACCCTGGTTGAAACCAGGACAGAGCAGGCTTGTGCAGAAAGGATCTCTGCTCTCCCCTTGCATGGGAGGGAGCTCCCAGTGGAGTCTGGGGAAGTTAGACAAAACTGCATTCTGTTATCTGTTCTGCCTCTTAAAAGCTGCAGCACATGGGACACTTCCTTAACCCCTCTCAGTCTCCTTCGTTATAAAAATAAACATGTGAACATCCCCATGGCCTTTTGCTTGGGGTCATGTGGAGCTCCTGTAGCTGAGGCTTCATTGCATCCCCTGGTGGACTCACCATTTCCTTCCCACACCACTGGACAGCCCTGCTGTTGGCTCATCTGTTCCCAACTCTAAGCCCCTCCCTGACGTGCATCTAAGAGAACTTCACATGCACGGGATCCCTAACACAAAGCCCGTCTGCCACAGTGTTCCTTGAAATGCACTAAAATGTGTTTAATTTTTACATCTTCATGTAAAACCTAGAGAGGACTCTTTTCCAAACCACTGATCTCAAAGATGTATCTTCAACCTACCCTCAGTGCTACTCTTTCTGTCTGGGGCCTTCATCCCTAGACTGAGAATGGATCAGCTAATAGTATGGATTGCACTGGTTCTCAACCTTCCTAATGCCGTGACCCTTTAATACAGTTCCTCATGTTGTGGTGACCCCCAACTTCATTGTTACAAATTGAACATAATTAAAGCATAGTGATTAATCACAAAAACAATATGTAATTATATATGTGTTTTCCGATGGTCTTGGGCGACCCCTGTGAAAGGGTTGTTCAACCCCCAAAGGGGTTTCGACCCACAGGTTGAGAACCGCTGGATTAGAGGCTCAAACTAATGATAGGAATTTCAGAGTTCTGACCTCCACTGAGACAGTGAGTTTCTCAGAGACAATCTTTATTCCATTTCCAGAAATGCACCCTCCCTTCCAACAACTTCCTGTGTTCTAGCTGTGTTTTCTTGGGTTCTGTATTTGTCTACTTGGCACCCATTAGTCACCAAGCCAAACTAACAGACAAAGTTGTTTACATTTCCCCAGTGACCTTGCTGTTGCAAGGGCACACAAATCATATTACAAACGCTCCAACCAATTCCAAGTCCATACCCCCAATCGCCTCTTTTAACTGACTTTGACACACTAACCCAATATTTCCCCTCCCCTAAGTTACCCAGAGCTAGGTACCAGGTAACTTAGAGATCACTCCTATAGCTCAGACCCTTCAACCATCATACAGGCTAGCCAATCCTAAGCCATTTTCCCCACCCTCCCCTATCTTGCCAGTCCCACCGAAAGCACAATAAAGACTCTGGACCATGCTTTCTTATGGATTCTGCATGTCTCCTGAGCAAACCTGGGCTGCCCCTCATGGCCATGTATGACATTGCATGCCCACTCTCAGAAACTAAGTAATAAAAACGT
>NW_005871059.1:8062719-8081705 GCF_000147115.1 Myotis lucifugus | reverse complement strand
CCTTGTTTCATTCCCAAAGCAGTTGCAGTTTGGAATATAAATCATATGGTTACCCTAATTTAAAGGACCAGCAATTAATCACCCATTAAATAGGTAAATGTCTAAGTACAGAGAAATAATTGGAGTTTAATCATTTAGTCCCACGTTCTCACTTGAGGAAAGGGTCAAAATGAATGTGACAGACTTTCTAAAAATACAAGTGTTTGTCTTCACAAAATATTCAAAAAGTTAAGGAGGAAAAAACAGCTGCATGAAGTATGTATACAAAGCAGAGCAATGAATCATGATTACTCCATGGTTTCTTTCATAACTATTGAGGGTGATGGTTATATTGTTCAAAAGACAAAAAAAGTGGACAAGGGTAGAAGTCACTATGGGCCAACATTTGCTTGAACATCTCCATGTGTTTTAATATTTGGTGTCTGAGATGAAATATGGTCTCTCAATCATTCCACAAGTATATCTTGCCCCTAATATGTGCTGAACACTGTATTAAGTGTTGGGGATACAATTAGAATCAGCTTCAGTTTCTACTTCAAGGGGCTCATTCTATAAAGAGAGACATTTACAAACCTGAGTATTACAAAAGGTGTAACCACAGGTTACTACAGGTCCACCAAAGAGAAGTACTTATCCTGGTCCTGGGGTTATAAAGAACTTCACAATTGAAACTTAGAGTGGGTTGTGGGAGATAGAAGATTGAATTAAAGGACCCTTGTAGAAGTCAAACCAATGACAGTGAAGCAATTTTTAAGGTTCCAGAGTCTGAGTGTATTGGATCACTAGATTGGGGGACCGTTTGATATCAAGCATCCAAATAAACAGAATATAAAGATGCTTGAAGCTCTGGCCCCAAGTCTCAGCATTTCTTGACATGCAGAAATGAGGAATCTTAAGGACTGCCAGTAAGAAAATTACTAAAGCCAACATATGAGAGGATTGATGATGAGGACTCCTGATTTTCAACCCATTCCTCAACAGCCTGTGTTCTTCTCTAGGTGCCAGGACTGGTGCTGATACTTGTCCTTGGGACCTGTAGCCTCAGTTCTGGGAAGAAGCACAGCTGTGTTACAGGGATAGCTTTCTCACCCTTCTCCCAGGGGAGTCTGTCTGAGGTTGTTTATAATCAAGCCCTAAACTATCTATGACACGCAGCTGCACTGTGTGACGGCATGGATTTCAATGAGAAAAATGCATGATTTAGGGATGCATCTGAGCTGTGTTTTGCTTCTCCACGCCCTCGTCAGATGTAGAGTTGGTTTGGTCCTCTACAGAGTTATAAATCAACAGCTGGCTCTAAGGATTTGCTGAAGCAAACCCAAGGCTGAAGGCACAATCCCTGTGAATCAACCTGACTTATACAACGTGTCTGGCACATGGCCTTGCTCTCCCAGGCAAAGAGAATTCCTATAAAAAAATGCATATTATCTGCCTTCGCAATATTTTAGACACATGGAATGTTAGACACAAAAGGGATATTAGAAATCTTTTTGCCCTCTGCTTTCATTTTAGAGATGAAGAGAGACAGAGGTTGTAAAGCTATTCAATGGAAGTCTTCAACTGGGATTCTTTTTCATTCCAGAAGCAAACACAATTAGATTCAACACTGTGGAAACCAGGATGGTGTTATATTGATAAGTTATGAGCAGCAGTTTCTGTTATATGATAGTATACTTAGACAAGGCAAAAGAGCAAAATAGACTGTGTTCCCACCCCAAAATATTCAATGCCTCAGTACAGCTCTGAGGATCCCCAGGGCTTATCATAGGACATGCTTAATTAATGCCCTGTACATGGGATAAGTAACTCCATTCTCTTACCCATCACCACATTTCCCCATCATGTTTCCTGTTATTAGAGCTCTAGCAGGTGAGAATTGATCTGATATTCATATATAACATTCTATTGATAGTAAATTATAAAATATTTACCTACTAAATTACACTTAAAAATAGAGGCTACCATTTTTTAATATTATGAGCCAGACATTGCACCATTTTAAATACATCATCTTATTTAATCATGACAACTCTACATGACAGATATCATATTATTCCCATTTCTCATAGGAGGAAAATGAGGCATGGAGTGGTTGCTCAGTACCATACTATTAATACGTGGCAGTACAGTTATTTGAATTCGAAGCCTATGGACTTCACCAGGGTGCCTGGAATGAAGCAGCTACTCCAGGAACTGTGACTGCAACAAACAACAAAAGCAATACTTGTCCATCTCCTATAATGTGTTTCCACAAAGGCACAAATTAAGATCTTTCTGATTCAATCCCCATTCAGTAGCCTTCATGTTGAGAGTTTAACTAAACTACTCCATAATATTGCTGCACTGGCATGCATTTTGCATGGCCAGGTGGCCCACAGGGGTCTTGATCTGGGCTCCTTCGAGCATGCCCTAGACCAGTGGTCAGCAAACTCATTAGTCAACAGAGCCAAATATCAACAGTACAACAATTGAAATTTCTTTTGAGAGCCAAATTTTTTAAACTTAAACTATATAGGTGGGTACATTGTTATTAATTTAATTAGGGTACTCCTAAGGCTTAGGAAGAGCCACACTCAAGGGGCCAAAGAGCCGCATGTGGCTCAAGAGCCGCAGTTTGCCGACCACGGCCCTAGACAATAGCCTGCAGATTCACAAGTAAAGGCAAGTCTCTAATATGACTCCCCCAACTACCCTGTGTTAATTTGTGTGCCCCTGATAAGAACCCCAGAAGCTTATCAAAACCTCACTCTTTTTTATATGAATTGACCAATCTGGATTTAGCTTGGGAGCTCCAAAGCACTTCACCCACAGACCCTAATAAAGGCACATGCTGCAGGTCCTGACTTGTTCTCCTCTCTAATTGTACCCTGTGGCCCTTGGAGGCATACCATGGACCTCCTTCAGGACCTGTGGTTATAAACTTCTCCATTTCAATTCCCTTGTGGTCTTTCATGGACCCTGTGGCACTCTGCAGTTCTTAACAAATGTTCACTTAGCAAAGTCACAATGCTTCGTATTACACCTTAGCAGCAGCTTCCTCATATCTCCATGCATTAGTTTAGCCCCAGTCATTTCAGTAAACACATAAAAATGGCCAGTAAAGACCCCCTTTGATGGTGAAACTGTCTCCATTTTTCCAAAATGAGGATTTGCAATTTCTGCTTCACTCCGCCCTGCGTTTTCAGTCATACCGTCTTCATCATTGTCATTACTGCGCTGCTTCCTCCCTGGAGACTGTTCCAACTCTTCTGGCTCCTGGGAGTGTTCTCTGTTACAGCAAGTGGCTGGAGGAAGCAGGGCCGTGAACTTGCCCTAAACCACACCAGAAAACCCATCACCCTTGCAGCTTCCCCTTTGCTCACTCCCAGCTTTCTCTGCCCTTAGCTTCCTCATTAGCAGCACGTGAAGGTGTGCCAGGAAATGAGCACACAACAAATCCTGGGTATCACTCAACATTTTACTTTTCGTGAAGAGAATTGTCATCTCTGGGCCCAGAAGCTCATGGTTGGCCTCTCGGGCTCTGAGGAGAAGAATCTGTTATGTCAGCCTCCCTGAGACAGACCCCAGCCACCCTGGCACCACTACACATGGCCACCCTGCCTGTGTGTGTTTCTGTCTCTGGAGCTGCTACAGCTTCCCACAAGTTCTTTAATCCAATTAGAGCTACATTGTCCTGCTTTCTGTTAACATCATAACATCATGCTCAGATTGTCAGACATAAGATATTTGTATTGGCTGTCTCTATAGAGACCATCTCTCGAGGCTGCCTAACCTTCCTTACCTGCCCAGATTGTCCAAGGACTTTCCCAGGTAAGACTCCACTCTCCAGGTCTTTGCCAGATATTTTCTCTCACTTTCTCCAGGATCCTGGGGGCAATTTAGTATCCTTGGGAATGTCTTGAGTGTGAGGGAGAACCCCACTTCCTGTTAGGTAAGAGAAGGGCATGACACAGGAAGGGTGAGCTCTCTGCCCACAGCATTCAATGAAGGAGCTACTGTCATGTTCTCTCTCACAAGCCACCTGCAAGCTCTCCCCTAGTGGAAAACTGATCCCCCTGGGAGCGAGCTGCAGACAAGACTTAGAAGTTACCTATACAATTTTTGTTAAAATTATAATTCATTGTTTCTTTTAAGGTAGGCAGGGGAATAGAGATGAGACATTGATGGCTTTGAGGATAGAGAAAGGGGCCACCAGCCAAGGGATACAGATAGCCCCCACCAGCTGGCAAAGTCTAGAAAACAGTTTCTGTCCCAGAGCCTCGAGATGGAACCCAGCCCTGCAGACACCTTGATTTTACCCCTGTGACACCTGTGTTGGACTTCTGACCTTTGGAACCATAAGATAACAAATCTGTGTTGTTTTAGGCCACTACGTTTGTGTTCATTTGTCATAGAAGCCATAGAAAATTCATACAGGTGAAAAAGAAAAAACAGAGAGTTTAAAGCCCTTGTCTTAGAATCCCATTAAAATAGATTTTATCAAATGACTCCCTCTGAATGAGAAACTGTTATAACTATGAAAAAGACCAGGTCGCCGTGTCTGCAAATTAGATAAGAGAAAATTTGAGAAAAAAAATAAAAAAATGTAAAAGGGCAACATTATCCAGTCTACCTAGGAATATATATTGCTGTCTATGGGGAAGGACATGGACTGGTATGCATTAACTCCTGAGATGATGTTCAGTGCCAACTGTTAACCTTTAGCATGAATGTTCTTTTTACTACAAAGCAAGAGAACATTATAGCTATGCGTTTCGTTTGCTGGAGTCAGAAAGACATAAAGGAGTACTGAAGAAGCTTTGAGGTCATTCGGAGTCAGGGCATCTTGGATAATCTCAACTCACTATTGAGCCTGAAACACTTGCCCATAGACCCCTGACCACTCAAAACATGGCGTTTGGCAACTGTGCAAGGTCTGATCTCCAGACCCTTCAAGGAAAGAGAGCTTGGCTCAGTGCTAGTCTAGTATGAAATGAAGCTTTACCAAATTTGGTCAAAGCATTCAAATTAAGTGTCAAAGTAACTGATGCTTTCTCTTATCATTAGCATTTCATTTCATATCCCCTTTCAAATATAAAAAAGTGAATTACCTTTCTTTCCCCTGCTACACTTGAATATAGTCTTAAAAAATAGTTTCATATTCCCTTCTATTACTTACTTTTGTTTATAAAATTGTGAAAAAATGAGTTAATAAAAATTCCTACCATTTACTAAGCAACTTCTATATGCCAGGTACCTGCTATTCACTTTCTCATTGAATTCCTTAATTAAGGATTATTATTTCTGCTTATTGTAGGATAAAACCAAAGCTCAGAAAGTTCAAATAACTTGCCCAAACCCACAAAAGGTGACGTGTGGCAAAAGCCAGAGCAACTGCCCTCCTTAGTCAGGGGTCCTTTGGTTTTGCTCACTATTCTCTGCGTTTCTTGAGTATGAAATGTGTTCAAAACAACAGCAAGAGTCACCTGGACCAATAACTGATGGTTCCAGTGTTAGATCCTGAGAACATTTGCCCATCCCAGGTCTCAAGTTCCCCTAGCAGAATACAGAGAGGGCCACTGGCCTCCCTCTGTGGGACGGACAAATAGGGAACTAATGAACCTCTCCTCGTGTTTTAGGATGGCTTCCATCCATCAGTAATTAAATTCATTTTCTGATGTGGCCTCTGAGAGCCCAGGAAAGGAACCTACATGTCCTGAAGGCACATGTCACCATAGAAGGTTACAATTAACTCACCATTTCTGTCAGGTAAGAAAACAATGTTGTTGGGTAACTAAGCCAGCATCCTCCACTTTTTACTCTGTTGTTTTAAATTTACTGCTGTTCCCCCCAAACCTTTTCTTCAAACAAATATTTAATATCCTGGTGCCATGTGAATTGGTCTATTTGCTCTATCAAGGTAGTTAGCCCTCGAGTATTCCCTCTCCTACAATTCACTATTCACTCTCCACTCTTTCCATCCAAACAGTCATTTCATGGATGTTTTCTACAGCAATGACTGCTGGAGGATGATGCCCAAACTGCTCTCCTTTCTTTGTTTTCCTTTAGCGGCCCTACTTCTGCTCCTTCTTGGGATTTCAAAGACCAATTTCCCCAATTAGCTGTGTGGTGGCCATGATGCTATGATATCCTGTGAATCACATTAGAATGCCTGGAGCTTCTTTCAGGTGGGTGGAGTACTCAAAGCAAAGAATTATTAATAGAATGCCCAAGGATAAAGTGAGTTAGTTTCTTTATATGTTTCCATCCACCAAAGAGCCAACTGTAGCATATTTGTCTAATGATAAATACCTATAACATTTTCCCACTTACACAAGTATATAAATAATATAATACTACTTTTCTTCATATGCTGTGGTAGTAGATAAAAGTAACACGAGAGGTGATGGGGGGAAAAGGGAGTATTTGAGGAGATCATATTTATAGGCTCAAAAGAATCACAGAGGTGGTGGGCAATGTACCCATAGATGAGTCAAAATAAGTGTAATGGCTTGTGAGAAAGTAGGTCACTTCTTGTGGAGGTCGTCCTAATGCTAGAAATAAAAGAGAAAGCAAGCCACTTGGGATCGGGCCTTGTGGTTTTTCTGATTTAGAGTTCAGGCCTAAAGTAAGAAAACCTGCATTCTATTCCTGTACTCGCTCTTTACTCTCCCAGTGTTCCTCTGGGATCTAACTAATGAAACAGACAAGGGATTGTAAGCAAGAGGAAACAAACTTCTTCCTAAAATATTGGACAAAGTTGGGATGATCTACAGACTAACACAGAGGGAAGTTCAAGGAAAAAATGATAACAGCAAACAAAATAAAGCAAAAAAAGTGTGATGCCAATAAAACATCAGGAATATAGCTACCTATGATTTGCCTTAATAATGATTGGAGTGATATGTAGGAATTACAATAAGAGTCATAAAAAGGAAATTACAGAATTTGCAGGTGCTGGTTTAAGTGCAATCAGGCCTCAAACACATCCAGATTCATATTAAATGTCTCAATGCAAAGTATTTCCCCAAGGGAAGTTGAGAAAATCTTAGTATATTAAAATAAGAATAAGAGTAGAACAAACATTGCATATTATAAGGACAACTGATATTTGCACTAATAACATATAGAATCTTATTTGGGTTATTATTTTCCCCAAATCTCAATTTTTCTAATGCTTATCTCAAGGTAAAGGTTTTCTCTCATTTCTAAAGTTTATCAAACAGGTTACAAATTTACTTGAGTGGACTATAGCATGGGAAGTTTAAGGCAAGATGCTAATATTTTCTTCAGGTAAACACATGTTGAGAGCTATTTTAAAAATCAAGTGTTAGACTTTTGCTTCTTGTTGAAATGAAATAGCTTGCACCAGAGAAATTATTCTGACAGGAACAAATGAAAAAGTCAGCTACAACACAAAGAGAAGAAACAATAACAACAGCCCTCTGATTGAAGGCATTGGAAAATGACTGAGGCAACCAGGATTGAGGGACCAAAATCCGGGAGTGAAGAGAAATGGGAACCACAGGGAGCTGAGTTGATACTCTGCAAGCATTTTTTTTCCCTTCAGGGCAATTACTAGTTTTGGGCTTGGAATCCGAGGCTAAAAATCTATCTAGCAAGCTTGGCTGGTAAGAAGAGGAACAAATAGAATTTATGGACATTTCACAAGGCTGCAGATACATATATATGGAGAGAAGGGGAGGTATGTTGGCCAAAGCATCCAAGATTTGAAGGAGCAGAATCCTGGAAAGAAGGGAAGCACAGAGAAGTAATTTAGATAACTCATTTTCTCCTACAAGCATATGCCAAATTTTTAAACCACACAGGGCAAGGAGCTAAGCAGGATTTCACCAAAAATCAAATCAGAATTTTGGCCTTCCAAAGCTGGAGACAGAAATAGGAGTTCAGAGCCTGACAAGATGGAGAAGCCCCAGTCAACATTCCAGGCTTTCAGTTGGACTCCTGGGAGCTACACCATCCATGAGGAGAGGAGTAAACCAGAAGTAGATGTGACTTTTAAAACTTCAACCAAGCCTACAGTCAGTTTAGTCGCGAATTGAATCAAAGTGATCTGCCTCCATTCTGACTACATATTGTGAATGAGCATGGGGTCAATCCAAGTTTGATGTCTGCCCTGTCGAGCACTCCCCAGTATCTTTTTCATCACCCCTCATCCACTCCACCCACCTGACTCACACCAACCTATTCAATACTCCATTGTTTCTGATGGAAGTCTCTTGCTATCAATATCCTAGTAGGAAGTCATTAATTAACCTCCTACCTTTATAACTATCCAGACAGAGCATACCAAAATAATGGTGCCCTCCCTGCCACTGCCAGGAAGCAGCGCCACTTAACTGTCAGGGTGTAGACACTCGAGGCCCTGGGCATAGCACACAAACAAGGCATTGCTGTGTGTGAAGGTCAGAACCTCCAGATTAATATGCCAATGACCATCTAGTTGCTTCCTGGTGGCCCAGCCTTTCCCTCACTCGGACTCAGTCATTCAGGTCCTAACAAGCCTTCAAGACTATTGTTGTTGGCTTGAAGCCTGTTGGTTTGTTTCATTGTTGTTTTTATGGGTGTCAGGCACTGTGTTGGACACTGATGACTAATATCTCACTTATTTAAATGATACCAATTATCAGTGGTTTCATTAGGTGAATAGCACAGATCATCTACAGACTATAAAGCATGATTAATATGAAAGTTCTGAAGGAAACAGTCTTGAGGTGCTTGCTTTTAAGAGCATAGAATGAATGTCAAACCTTCTCCTTTTTTTGATAAAAGAAGGGAGATTAGAGCACTTCACTCGAGGTTAAGAGGACCCCAGAAATATCAGACTAATGTCTAAGATCAGGAAAATATTTTTTCTTAGTTAAGATGCCTGATTTAAGGGTGTGTGCGTGTGTGTGTGTGCGCGCGCGCGCGTGTGTGTGTGTGTGTGTGTGTGTGTGTGTGTATTAAAGTTCAGATATTTAGTTCAACCCCTTCGTTTTACAAGTGAGTAAATCAACAAGAACTGAAGGTTGTCCCATAGTCCTTGAGCTGGAACTAGAACTGACGTTGAGTCCCCAACTGTGTGTCTTCTGTGCACCATGCAGCAGGGAGAAAGAAAAAGAACAATACTGTGTGCTTTTTGCATATGCTAATAATCAGGATGTGTCTTGATGACAATCTAGGTTTTAATGGCAAGCAAAAGTGCGGGAGTGGAATGTCCCATTCTATAATGTGTTCCAAGAAATCTCAGGAAAATCAGACACTAAGCAAAGGGTTGAAATCTTGGGCTACAGAACATCTTTCTAGGTATGTTTGGGGACTCATGGCCTACATTTTCACAGCATAAAGGGGCACCATGAATCAGAAATAGCCTTTATAAGGTTTTCCATCAGGAACATCATGGTGGAAATGTACCTCATAAACTAGCAGAATTCGGAGTCTCTTTCATATTTGTTACTTATTAGGAGTGCTCCTACAGTTGTGGAAAGGCTTATCAGCAGAAGAGCAACTGCCTCTTATTAAGAAATCTGGTGATGAAAGCTGCTAAAAACAATTGGAATGGTCTTTTGGACCAGAATCTCTTATATATGTATGTACATGTGGCTCTGCAGAATCAGACTGTGAAGGCTTCTCCTGACTTAAATCTGAATTTTGTGTACAATCGTGACTGTCATATTAGAATAACCTGGGGAGCCTTAAGCATACGGATGTGCAGGCTCAACCCCAGAAGAATTAAGTAAGAATGTCTGTGGGTAAGTCTTGGACATGTTTCAACTGATTTTACTATACCACCAAGGTCAAGAACCACTGAGTCAGAGGGTTCAAAAGAACTCAAAGGTGGAAGAGTTGTTAGAGGCAGAACTAGAATATTGGGGATTAGCTATTAGTTATAAGAAATACTAACAAGGAATATTAATCATGCTCTGTTAGTCATGATTGTTTTGTTCTAATTAAAGAAAGCACGTTCTAACCTGGCTGGGAATTGTAAAACCTGGGAGCTCAACTGGAAATGCGGCCCATCTTCCTAATCTGGGATCTGCCTATTATCATGGAAAGATTAACAACTTTGTTGAGGAAAAGAAGCAATGGAACCCCCTACCCTTTGCAAACTCCCAGCCCACATTGCTGTCTGTAATCTGTAACCATTATACTCATTCTTATTCCTTTTGCCCACTTCCCTATGCAACCTTTGTCCTTGTACCCCATATAAGCAGCTGACTTATGGTGGGTGGGGGTGCAGAGCAGATTTTCGTGGATGACCTACTGCTCTCTCATACTGCCAGCATTATTGGAATAAGCCCTCATATATGATTCAACCCTGTCTCTGCTTAATGGCTCAAGTAGTGACAGGTAGCCCGGACCCATTGGTGTCCGGTTTCAGAATGAGAAAGTTCCAACCAGCCAAAAGGCCTCACTGTCTAAGCAAACCTCCTCAGTGCTGAGTGACCGCTATCATGTTCAGAATCTCAAGGAGTATATGACTGCCTTGTCACCACCCTGGATGTCTCTCTATCTCAGTGCATATCTCTCTCTCTCTCTCTCTCTCTCTCTCAACTTCCCTCTGGAACTCTGCCTAAGGTATAACCACCCAATTCTCAATAATGACTCCTGCCTCCACTTCTAGGAAGTGCTACCTTTATCTCCCATCTACCAGGAACTATCAAGCTTCTCACTGAATATATGTGTCTATTTCCCCACCATCAGTGAACAAGAAAAAATTCCTAGATATTGCTGTAATTTTTATGAGGCCCTAACTAAATCCTCCCAGCTTCTTCTCACAGCCTCTGTGCACCTCTACAGGGAAAGGAGACCCTCCTGGTAATGGGTTGTCCTTCTTAACTGAATCCATTTTTAATCCTTGCATTTTTCAAAGCTATGGTGGCTTAGAGCAGATGTAATAGCCAAAGAATCTCCAACCATCTTTGCTTTCTCTGGTCCATGTTCAGATGCTGCTGCCCCTTTTCTGCTAGGGGTCCCTACTCGGATCTGCTCACAACCTCTGAATCGCCCACCCTTTCATCAAGCAGGGCAACAGTCCGCTTGTCGCTTAACCTCTGTGCAGTGCCCAGCACTGTAAAAACAATACTGGAACAGAATATTTTTTGTCCTGGCAGCTTGGTTCAGGATGGGACTGCTCGACCTTCTGGTAGACCTCCCATACTCCACTCCCCCAAAAGAGGTGCCCTGACAGCCAGTGATTCTGCTTTGGGGAGGAAAGCTGGAGTTCTGAGAGAGAAGAACGAGAAATGGATCCAACCTCCCATGAATATTATTGCATCCTTCGTACTTGAATTTTCATTTAGTAAGAACTTACTGAAGGCTTACTCTGTGCTCTGGGCTGTGCATGCATGTGTGTGTGTGTGAGTGTGTGTGTATGTGTGTTTGAGTGTGTTTGTAAGTGAGGATGTGGTGTGTGTGTGTGTGTGTGTGTGTGTGTGTGTAAAATTGAAGCCCCCCTGAGGCAGGTGGGGAAATGAAGTGATAATGATTCCAGGAGTCAGGAATTATGAAGTCTGGGCCCAGCTTCATCACTAGCATGCATGGGACTAAGGGCAAGGATCCATTTCCACATTCCTAAAGCAAAATGAGCCCTAGTGAAAGCACACTTGGAATTGGGGGGAGGGGAGCTTGACATTTTTGCAGCTAGAAGTCTGAATACAAAAACAACTGGAGCATAAAGAAAATTATTTGAGAAATGTCCCAAGGCAACAGATACAAAATTTAGAAGTACTATCTTCAATGCTTAATGAATAAAGGAATAAATTATATGACAGGTGTGGTATATGAAACAAGAATTAAGGGCACCAAAGAAACACATTCTTAGTATTTGGATCACTCATTGCACATGTAAGAATCGACTGTCCTCATTTCCTCAACATGCAGAGCCTTTGTTCTCCCTATGCTGTATCCACGCTCCATGCCACCGCCTCTCATCAGAAGTATTCAGAAAGCCTAAATCTTGGAGAACTGGGATGATTTGGCATCTAACAACTTGGCTTCTAATTTGGATCCCCTGTGAAATAAAATTCTAAAGGGAGATTTCATCCAAATGAAGACCCCACAGTAAAAGCTTGCAGGATGCCAATGCCAGCTCTCGCCTTTCAGAGCTCCCCGACCGTGCCGAGAATGGCAGGCAACCATTAAGAGGAGACAAAGAGCCAAACGTGTTTCACAGATACATCCACGCTGTGAATGTGCCAGTGAATGTCTGAAGATGTCCCTGGCAGCTCAGGCTGCTCCATCGTGGACCCAAGGAAGCCCCATCACTTGAGAGATCAAAAACTGGCCGGAGAGTAGGCTGACACTCACCCCGAGTGCCCCACGCTGTTCTGACAGGGAAACCCAACGTGTCCTCATCCAGAAGGTCTTTTCCTCTCCGGAGATCTGGGGAGCTGCAGGCTGGGCGCTTCCTAGGATGAACAGAAGGACGGGCCTGTGCATGTTCACACATCTCATCCCATTCATTCACACTTCCAAAGCCTCCAGATTCTGTTAAAATTTTAGCTCGCTCTTATTCTCAAATCCATTTTTGAAGCTGGCAGCAGTACGCCTGAATTCCAGGTGTAATATATAGCTCCTCGCTGCCTCCCACTTCCAGCCTTGCTACCTCGGATGCCACTACATTTTCCTCCTTTCAACACAAACATGAGGCTTTCCTTTTTTTTCTTTTTCTTCTTCTTCCTCTTCTTCTTCTTCTTCTTCTTCTTCTTCTTCTTCTTCTTCTTCTTCTTCTTCTTCTTCATCTCCTCGTTTTCTTCTTTTTGGCAAATGATGCATGGTAGCTGGGCTAAATAAGGAGACAGAGGTTATGAACACATTTTGTTCCCATTAAATGTTCTACTTATAGTGTTATTGCCTTCTCTATTTCACATTAACTCCCTTCCTTCTTTGTCACTAAGAAGTAGGTGCCTATGATTAGAGCCCTGGAGGTCAAGACCTAGACTCCATATTCTGGATCTATGTTTAGGTCTAAAGAGTGCCTCTATTTATCTGTACTTTCCCATTAGGATGGAGTAAATCACCTGTCATTTTTGTGGTCTAAGATAAACTGCTCCTTGAAATTTGGGATACTTGTTGTTTTATAGTCAACTGATGAGATGAAGGGTGAAGAGTGAAAATGGCACTTCTGGAAAAGCAATGTTTAAATTCTCCTCTAACTTTTAATAAGCTAACTGTGGGGTCTTGTGGAAACCCATGAATACTGACAAAAAGTTGAGCGTCAGACTTTTGAGATGAAAACAACCCACTAGTCTCCTGTTCCTGCCTCTCTGGTCCTTGCGACATAAGGTAAGTTGTTTACACTTGGAGAGCCTCAGTTTCCCAATCAAGGTTCCCATATTACATTTCAGTGTCATATCTCTTCTATCTCCTTTATTATAGAACTCCCAATTTTATTGTGCTCATGCTTTCCTTTACCTCTTGCAATTTTAATGTATTTGTGTGCCAATTCTAGCATCTCAGTCATTTGGGGGTAAAATTTTATTGATTGAATTTTTTCATAGACATGGGTTATATTGTGTTACTTATTTGTACGACTAGTCATTTTTATTGGATTCTGGCCATTATGATTTTTAGGTTGTCGTTATTGTGTTTTGTCATATTCTTTTAACTATTATTTGAGCTTGTTCTGGTATGCAGTTGAGATACTTGGAATCAGTTTTGTTCATTATGTTATTTGGAATAAGATTTTGGGGGGTAGATCAAGAGCAGCTTTTAGTCTAGGGCAAATTTATCCCCACTGCAAAGATGATCTTCTGAGAACTCTATCCAATGCCCTATGTGTTATGAGGTCTTTACCCGCAGCTGATGGAAACAAACTATTCTCAGCCTTTTGTGAGTTCTAGGAATTCTTCTGCCTCCTGCTTTCTAGTAGTTCTTTCTTTGGCCTTGAATATTTTCTTCTCAGGCATGCACAAAACAACACTCTGTCAAAGCCTTGTGGTGACCCTCTGCAAATCCCTGGCACTGTCTCTGTGCAGCTCCACTCTCTTCAATAGTCTGACATGACAATTCCGGTGGCTTTGACCTCCCTGAATTCTAATCTTTTTCTCCTCAATTCAATGAGCTCTGCTGAGTTTCTCCTTTGTATACTTCAGTCTGGAAATTGCCTCTAAGCAGTGAACTGGGTCAACTGGAGGGCTATCTGTTTCCTTTTATCAGAAATCATAATCCTGTGATAGCTATTATTCATGTCTAAATACTATTATTTATATATATATCCATTCCAGTTTTCTAGTTATTTAAGACAGGAAGGAAAGTTAGGTGCCTGTTACTCTGTGGTTGATGAAAAGAAAAGTCCTCCTGTTACTCTGTGGTTGATGAAAAGAAAAGTCCTCATTGTCTTTTTGTTAAGTTCTTATCAGTATTAAATTATCTTTTTGCTTTCTAACGCAACCAGATATTCTAGAGTCTCTTGGGTTTTCCAGTCCCATACTCAGAATCAGCCATTCCTGCAAAGAGATCTAAGTCCTTTAGTGGGCAATAGTATTTAGAAAACAAGATATGGGAGCTAGATTTGCTCATTTCTGCGGTGGTATCATTTAATCTGTAACTTTTTGAATTATTACCTCATACTGATATTGTGAATTCAAATTCAACAACATTCTCTTAGTCTTCCCTTACATCATATATCTCTCTCTCTTTTACAATTTTGTGAACCCTAGTTCCCAAAACATCACTATGTTTACAGATTTGCTCAATATGCACAAACACTAATTTTATAATTATTCCATTAACATCACTACCATAACAAACCTAATAAATAAGTTTAGGATTTCTTGCATTTATTCTTTTCTTTAAAATATTCCCCACATAAGATGTACAGCTAGAGTATTGTGTTCAAAACTATTTGGATTAAATTTTTGTATGTTATTTTGTTATACATTTGATATATATTTAAGTTTATTTTTTGTTTTATTTAATTTTAGGGTTTGCTCTTATTTTACCAATTTAAATTTAATTTTATTTTTTAATAATGTGTAAGATTCACATGATAAATCAATGCTAGCTGGGAGATCTCACTCCTACCTCAATTACCTCTACTTCATTTTCATCGATCCTTAGAGTTAACTATTTTAATTACTGGTTTATTTTTCTATGTTTATTTTTATATGCATAATATGAGAGAATGTATATACACATATATATTCTAATTTCACTTACTCTTTCCTTTTTTATATAAAAATTAAAACCACTATATATGTTCTTTTTTGTGCACTTAACAGTGATGCTGTATGTAAGTGAAATTAAAATATAATTGTCTCCTACGCATCCAGTTGCACATCAAATAGATAAGTTGGACATATAGAATTGAGAGAAAAGATTAGAACCTTAAGATTTCTTCCTATGCTTCTCTACCAATTATCAAGTAATACTTACTCTACCAATTATCAGGTAATACTTCATTCTGGTTTTGTTAAAATCAAGTCCTTTTGAAATTTCCTGTGCACACTTTACAACAATTACTCATGCTCTGTAAAGCACAGTTTAAAAAGACAGAATTTTCTTCATCCTGACAAATTGGAATGACGTTATTTTCTTACCATTGACCCCATTTTTCAAAACACAATTCTCTCTAAGTATAATCTTTGAGAACTTTTCAAGTTAACCATAGCTTGCTTAATGTGAGGAAGCCAGTGAATGAAATTGTTTTAATTCATGTTCAACTTCCTTGTTTCCTTCTAAACATCTCTAAAGGCCAGGGGCATTTTAAATTCTGCATTTGCTCTACAAGCAAGATTTCCATAGGAGCCAACCTAAAATTGAGGGCAAGGCAGAGTCTCTATCATTTGATCAATTAAAGTAATCTTAGTGCAAAACAAACAAAAAAACAAAAACTTTATTTGCTGAAGAACTAATGTTGAAAAAATATCGTTGGCATTGCAGAGTAAGAGCAGCTTAAATAAATGTAATAGACCGTCTTAGAGCACTGAGTGCCACAGGCTTTTTATTCTGTCAATATTGGAAGGTCTAGGCTAGGGGCTGAGCAGTTGCATAACAGAATAAATCAGAGCTTTTGCCCTCAAAGAGCTTGCTGACAGTTAAAGAATCAAGTCCATTCACAGCTATTATTAAAGTAGCATGTTCTGTATATTATCATGAGAAGAGGCGTTAGTAAAAGGTAATGTAGGTTCAGTGATAGGGACATTAATTCTAATGGTGGAATTTGATAACTTCCTAGAGGACATACGATTGAATCCCAATTTTTGAAGGCCAACATTTTGACAACAATGAGTGGCAATTGGTTTTGCCTTCAGCTAACGAGGCCTATTGGAGGCTGTTGTAAGACACAAGGCAGAAGACAGCTTTAATTAAGGCAATTTCGATGGGAGTGGGGAGGACAGAGATTTCAAAGGTCAAATGTTCAAAAAAAAACAGGAAAATTTAGCAAAATGTCATTGGTGACCTCACAATGCACATTTAAAAAGAATCTAAAATGAGGGTTTAATACCATGCAGATGCTGAGAAAATAGTGAGTTTTATGATGGTTTATATTTTTACTTTCCTCACAGAGTAGTCATGAATATTAACAAAAGTGAATGTGAAAAATATTTTGTCTTGTGGTTTCATTATTATTTCTATTAACAACAAGAGCAATAATAATATGTCTATTTAAAAGTTGTTTTTGTGGTGTGTGTGTGTGTGTGTGTGTGTGTGTGTGTGTGTGCCTGGAAGTGAAGAGAAACTAAAGGCTGAAATGGGTTTTGCTGTAGAAAGTTGTCCTACCACTGGATTCAAAGTACATTGTAGCTTCTGGGGTTGAACATATTGGCTTCTAAAATGGCAGAAAAAAGGACCTCCAAACTCATGCTTAGCAGAAAGACTAGTTATTTTCTGGTTTTGTTTTTTCTTAACAAGAAGGGAATCTGTTGGAGATCCAAACAGTTCTGTTTTTCCCAGGAGTGCAGGTTGGGTTGTTGTAACCCAGACTTGTCAGGAATCTTTTTTTTTTGTTCATAGGGAGACCAGTGAAGACTAGTTGTGTCACAAAGAGTCCAATTCCATGACCACCTCTGACCTCTTCTGTATTGTACAGGACATGTGGCCTCAGAGGGACAAACTCAAACTTGAATTTCCAAAATAATGTATTGTCATCACCATCATCATAGCTCTAGACTAAATGTTTGCATCCACCATCATATGTTGAAACCTAACCCTCAACATTATGGTATAAGGAGGCAGGGCCTTTGGGAGGTGGCTAGGTCATTAGGGTGGAGACTTCATGAATGGGATTAGTACAATTACTGAGGTGACCCCAGAGAGCTTCCTTGTGCCTTCTGCTATGTTAGCACACAGCACGTAGTGGCCATCTATGAACCAGCCTCCAAAATTGTGAGAAATAAGTGTTGCTTGAGTCACTCACTCTATATGGCATTTTTGTTATAGCATCTTGAACAGACTGAGACAACCATTTTGATAAATATCTGGTTTCACATGACAATGTGATAAGTGGTACACATAACCACAGGCATAGATCCTAGAAATATGGCTCATTGTCTAGAGTGCAGTGTATGATTCTTATAAACAGAGAAAGTAATAATACCTAACATTTATTGAATGCATATTACATGTTCAGGCACTTTATAACAGACTCTCATGTTTTGCCTCACTCATTTTTACCATCAGTTCACCCTTTGAGGTAAGTCTTAATCTTAACTTCATTTTCCTAATGAGAAAACTGAGCCAGTGAGTGATTAAATAACTTCACAAACTTTCACAGCTAACATGTGGAAGAGCCAGCATTTTAACTCAGGAAGGATGGCTTCAGAGTTCACTTTTTTAACTACTAAAGATTATTGCCTCCAACAGTGCATATTAAGGGTACAGAAAAGGAAGGATTTATACCCGATTGGAGTCTAAGAACAGAAACAAGAAGTCCATGTGCAGATATAGGGTAAAGAGATAATGGTAGCTTCCTTGGTGAGAGATGAGAAAACATTACAAATAAGAGACTGGTCTGGGTTTGAATTAGCGCCCTGCCACTAACTAACATTGTGACTAGGGAGCTACTTAGCCTCTGTGTGCCTCAGTTTCTATATCCGCTGAACCATTACAGCAAAGACTTGCAGTTAACTTTTAAGAGTTAATACATGCAAAGAGCCTACAAGTAGTGGTGGACACATGAAACACATTATAATTATTATTGTTATGAATAATCATTACAAATAAGAAGTCAGCTACTAGGCAGCGCCCCTGAAGGATAGATCTTTATATCCTTGTAATAGAGTAGTTGTTCACAGGTGCCCTCAAATTTCCTCCTCAGGTAGGGGAAGATTTGAATAGAAGAGGAATTAGGGGGAAAGGGTTTGAGGAATCAAAGACTCACGGCAGCTGAGACTCAAGCTCTCCACCAGGGGCTCCTCGGGCATGATGAAGTGCACCTCTGAAGTGGCTTCTTCTCAGTCACTTCCGGGGCAGCCACGGAGCAGTGCTGCCTCTCACAGCCTCCCGGGTGCCTCTCACAGGAACACACAGAGATGTCCCACCAGACACAGGCCCTGTTCTGAAGAGAAGCTCAGCCTCTTAGAAAATGGAAAGAAAGTAAGAGTACTAGGCTACAAGTGAGAGAGTTTATAACTTAGAACAGAAAAGTTCTTAACTGATCTAGTTCTAATTTCTCACGTGACAGATAAGGAAATTAAAAACTAGAGAACTGATTTGCTAAAGATCACTAGCCAGGGTTAGCAGACTTGGAAAGGCCTGATTTTTGGTCCTATGGTCAAATTATTCAAATTGAGATTCTCTGATGTTCTTTGAAGACCTGCAGGGGAGAAGAAAGCAGGGAGGTTCCTAGACATTTCCTCAGTGAGTGTACCCCAAGACGATACGGTTTATATACGGGGCTTCTGGCTAAGACTGGTTTTGAAGTACGGGCTCCAGGACTAAAGGAATGTTTAGGAACCACTTTCTTAGTGCTGTCTCCATCACTGAACAGTTTCTAGGAAGCAAACTGGAAAGTTCCCCCAATGATGAAGCTAATTGTTAAATATCACAGGGCCATTGAG